>NC_066841.1:11669569-11691965 GCF_001640805.2 Lates calcarifer | reverse complement strand
ACACTCCCGAATGACTTGACCCAAAGAATCGAAAAGGGTCTTTTACTTGCTGCCTTCATGTTCCCTGCATAAGCTGAAAAGACTAGAGCACTATCAAGAAAATGAGTGGGGTCTCGTGAGATCCCATCTCTCCCTCTCTTGCAGCATCTGCAAGATCTCCACCCCCACTCCCGAAAGACTGTTGTTTTACTTCTGCTGCTTGACTGCACAGACAGCATTAAAAACATAACCTTTAACTTAGAGGTCCAAAAAGGAATTGGACGACAATTGGACGGGGGTTTGTTGGAATAAAATGCCATATTCTCACAGTTAAATCTGAAAAACAAGTCAGGCGCATCTGCTTGCTGTGATCTATCAACTACATTTCTGTTTAAATCTTTTAAGTTTGGTACTTTGATCTCAGTAATTATGAGATACACTTTGCCCCTCGTCTTCCAGTATTACCTTCCTTTTAATGTAAATTGATAACAATGTTTACCTGACATTCGCTTTCTGGTTTTTGGTTTTTAATTTCAAACACAGATAGAGGAATGGCAGAGAAGAATGGTTTTTGCTGTATTTTGTAGTAGCATGCTAAACATTAAAGACCTTTCGAGATGTCTTTTTTTTTTTTTTTTTTTAGATTTGAAACGAGATGGGAGGACAGTTTACAAGCCGATGAGATGTCGCGCAGAGACGGACGAGAGAAGTTTGCACGTAGACGAGCGCTGAGGAGGATAAACACGGTAGACAGCGAATGTGTCAGAGTTGGGAGATGTTCTGATGTCATGTCAGAGACAAAAAAAAATCACTTTGGCTATCTAGTGCTACATCCCCTGTATGTCTTTACAGTGGAGTCTTTGCATGGGTCATTTTTTTATCTAAAAAATATTTATCTTCTGAAGAGATTTCTGTTTGAAACCCAGAGATTAGCACAGATGTAAAAACCCATTTTGTCCTCATAAGTGTCCCCCCAAACCATTTGACTTTAGACTAAGCTGAACAAATATTTAGCCATCCACAAGTTTACAAGAGAGATAGATAGTTGGTGGGTGCGGTAGGAAAAAAAAAACATTGTAGTTTTATAATGGATCTGTATGGTACTGCTGGGATGTCTGCACATAACATAGTTAAATACTGTCGATGTCTGTTTCCCACTTGTTTGATTGTATCTTGTTTCTTGCTGCTCAAACTACATTATGTGTGAGTGAAATTCTTCCTTCTGCTTTCTATCAAGAGTACACAGACTTCTGATGAGAGGTTAAAAAAAATAAATAAATACGATCAAACGATGCTGACTGTGTCTGTGTGGCCTTTGTGCTGTGTCTCTTTTGATCGTAATCATAAAAAATGCTGCAGTGAAACCAGTCCAGAGAGAACTGTGCAGACATCTTATAAGATGATGATGATTTCTTCTTTGTTCCAGGCTTGTTTTCTTTACATAATGATAAAGATAGGAGGACTTTTATATATACAGATGTGTCTATACAGTTTTAACCTACAGATATCTTAGGTCTACATCATTACCTGAACAGAAATACAAAATGTGTTGTGGAAAAAAACCAAACAATTGAGAAAACAGGTTTTCAGGGCCTTTAAAATTAAATTGAATGTGTTTGAGGAGTCGTGTCTGTTGGGGATCTTTAACTTCAGCAGGCTTCTCTGTAACTTCATAATCAGGAAGAAGCCAAATGGCATCTGCAAATGTCCACTGTTTTTTAAACCCCCTCAAAATGTATCAGTTAAATAATTTATGTTTTATGGTTTAATGTTAATGCTCATTTATCCATTATCTATACTGCTAAGTATTCTGTTAAGATGTTAAGGGTCGTGGCAGGGCTGGAGCCAGTAAATATAGTTTTATGAATTTGTTGCATGTTGGTCAACATGACTTCCTTCTTTTAGTCTTACAGCCAGTATTTTATATATAGTTTATATGTTTTCTGTTGTCCTATTGCCTGTGTATTGTGGTTGTGGTGTCAAGCACAATATTAAAAGAATTATTTAGAGAAGTGCTGCATCTACACAGGAACAGATGTGTCAGTATAAATAACTATATACAATTTCTCAATTTAATCCTTGTACAGCAGAATTAAAACATCCAGCGGCTGAAGCTTGACTGATGAAACACACACTGTCACAGCTGTGTGCCGCTGCAGCGTGTGTTTCTGCTCTGATGCAGAATTTCGCAAAACCTGTGAGATCTTCTACCTTCAAGGGAAGAAACACACATCCTGTGAACCTGACACACCAATACAAATGGGTCCAGAGAGACACGTCACACACACACACACAAAGGTAAACCAAACCTGAGTCGAGTTTCAACAGGCAGCCCACCAAGCTGTTCAAACACACAGCACCCTGTGACGCCACAAATATAACATGTAATGAAGTGATGAATGATAAAATAATAAACAGGCCTTTACTGAAACATGATATATTGACTCCGTTAACATTATTTAATGATGTTTTAGTCTCTGCATGTTGTAGAATGAGTTCTAGCTGTTTAATAAATAGGAGTAAAAGGTCAAAGGTCATCCGAGAGGCCATTCTGTGACCCTTAAGAGCAGCAGATGGTGCGTGGGTGACATAAAACAGCTTGACATAAAGAAAAACACTGTAAAGTACAGACTGTAAGTGAACTATAACAAAGTGATCTGTAGTCCTCAGCTCCCGTTCTGCATATTGGGTGAGACACAAACCCAGCGACAGACATCCCACCTCGAAACATGTCAGCCTCACGTAACATATTACACATCGTTACACTGAATTGAGTGATTTTGTGAGTGACTGTTGCATCACTTGTTTACTGACGATTTTCCGTCAGGCACCATTGGTTTGTTGCATCATTGCCGATCGGTGTGAATGGATGATGGCTTGCCACAACACGTCCTGCACACAAACCTGTTATGTATTTCAATGTTTTTTTCCTCCTCATCCCCTTAAACCACTTTTACACTTTAATTCCATTCAAGTGATTATCCTCCTCGTTGTTTTATGATATTTTAATTTATAATTATAATTAATATTTAACTTTGTTAATCCTAAAGGTGTGATGGATGTGCAGGGGCCACACAAGACATCATGGCATCCAGGGGGAGATCGTCAGCATCCACACCCTTGTATTGGCGCTGTGATTGGATGATCGGACAGGAGCAGAATCCCTGAAGTGTTGGGTCATTTTCTAAAAGATGTTTTTCCATTCCTGCCATTTTGAGGTGAGGGCTCAGTTTTTCCTCACACTGGGACAGACACACACGGGAGTCACAAGGATTAGGTCTGAGAGCAAGGACAACAGTCACGTTAGGAAGGTGCTGCAGTATCCCTTCGAACAGGTGAGTGTTATTTTGCATGAAAAGAGAAAGCTCCTGACCTCTCCATTTAAATAGAAACACATGCATTAAACATCTCCTGCACTGTGCAGGTTGCCATAGTCCTCCAGCGAGGTCTTTTGCAGTGGCACCATCCTGGCAGACTTTATTGGTTCATATACTCTGCAGGAAACAAGGCTCTATTTGTAGTCAGGTTGCACATTTACATGTCACCCTTAGATACAGAGATAGCAGGATATGCTGCTTGTTGACCTGGTGGAAACATGATGGAACACTTGCAAACAGTTCTGCGAGACAGTTAAAGCCACATTCAACATATAGCCATGTCAGTATGTGTCACACACAGCTCTACAGGGGCGTCTGAAAAGGAAATAATTTTGTGAGTGACTTAAGCCAGCTGAGAGCACAGGAGATCAGTTCAGTAGAGGAGTAAGTTTCATATCAAGGTAAGAGATTTCATTTACCATTCAAAACTGCATAGAAAAAACGTTCAATTTTGAGAAATGCACATTTCAGTTCCGCAGATGAAAACAACAGTATGATGTCTGTCTGTTGTTTTTAGATTCACTGCATTCACTGTTAAAATATATTTTTCTTTACTACTTTTTCAAAGAAAGCTTGCCCCAGACTTTGGTTTTTACTGTATTATTACAGTAGCCTACTGTATCATTAATCCACTTTGCGAAATGAATGAAGCATCTCTTTTAACATAGGGCACGTCAGGTATGTGTATTATGTAAAATAATGATGTGAATCCCCATTTCCACTGTAGCATTGATAATCAGATTTGTCTGGTGTAACAGCAGCGTGTCATGGAAAAGGTCCAGAGTTAATATTTGTGACTCAGTGCCTCCATATTAGAGAGTGTAAGAGTGTAAGTGACAATAATCATTGACTGATGATTTTATATAATTTTTCATTTAACTGGGGATGGTGATATGGCCTCTCCCTCTCACCATTTCCTGGCATCTAGCACAGTGTTAGTCTATTGTCTCTAATAACAGAACCTAATATGTGTTTGTCTGACAGATCTCTGTTCCTCTGGCTGGTGTCCTCTTCACTCTCTGATTGGGCGCGTCATGGAGGTTTTCTACATCAACTCCTCCATGCTCTTCGTCTCTCACAGACCCCTCAACAACACCTACGGCGAGAAGACGGTGTACGAGCAGTGCAAAGAGCTGCCCGCTGTTCTTATCTGGTACCTGTGCCTGCAGTTCATCAACATGTTCCTGGGCATCCCGGCCAACATCATGGTGCTGTGGCTCATCCACAAGAACAAGGGCGACTCCTCCACCTCAGACATCTTCATCCTTCATCTGGCAGTTTTGGACGTTCTCTTCTGTCTCATCCCACCACTGGAGCTGGCCAACATCGTCTTCCTCACCACCAGCAGCACCTGGTACGTCCTGCGCTTCTTCTATGGCATCAAGGACTCCTCGCCGCTCTTCCTCTCCTGCATCTGCCTGGACCGGTACATGGCCGTGGTCCACCCCATCACCTTCACCGAGCTGAAGGACCGCAAGCACAGGACGGTCCTGGCCATAGTGGTCTGGCTTATCACCCTGGCCTATGCTGCCGCTAAATGCGTGGGCAACATTGTCAACTTCGAGAAGGTCTTCACGGCGATGATCCTGGCAGCGTTCGCCTTCATGGTCTTCTGCAACATTGTGATCCTCTGGGCGCTGCGGCAGTCTGGGCCCGGCAGAGACGAGATGCACCCCGTGAAGAAGAGAGCCTTCAAAATGGTCCTCATCATCCTGGCCATCATAGTGTTCAATTACTTCCCGCCTGTCGCACTGTTCCCCTTCCAGGACTACTTCTCTCCTGATGTGTTTCGTTGCTATATTCACTATGTCGCCTTTGGCTTGATGGACTTCAGCAGTACCATTCAGCCTATGCTCTACCTATCCAAAGAAAAGCTGCTGTGGAGCCTCAACTGTTGTCAGACCAGTACGACTCATATCCAATAGGGACACGTGCAAGTTCCCTATGTTTTTGTATGTTGCAAAAGTTGTCATATGAATGTACTGATGTAGTGAAATACAAGAGAATAGGTTTTGTTCTTGTGTTGAACAAAAGATGTACTGTGCAGTGGTTCCTAGGGTCTGGGTCACCCAAAGGGAGACTCCAAAGACTACAGTTCTTGTCTGTTATAATAACTCTACCTTGGTTGTTAAAATACAGCCCAACTTCATCCACAGCAGTACACAGATAAAGCGTATGGATTTCTAAAAAACCTGTGCAGAAATCACAAATCACAAAAAGGCATATTTTCCCAGTTAACCCTGGTAGTATGTCTGGGTTGTATTTGTCCATGTTTTGAGATACTAGAGATGATCAGTCAATTAGTTGACTGTTGAAGTGATTTTTCAAGCATGAAATGCCAAATATTAGCCTGTTCCAGCTTCTTATTTTCAGACAATTAATTAATGATCGACAAGTTAATCAATAATGAACATAATTGTTAGTTGCCCTAAGACCAACCAAATCTCTTCTACCCAAATATAATAAGGTGAGATTTTTTGCTGCTTAAAATATTCAAAAAGGACATGTCTTTCCAGAAATAATTTACATAATTGCATTTCCATAATTTGGATAATGTAGACCTTGTCTTGTCCTTGTCTTTTTCTAATGAAGATAGTTATAATGGTTAGACAGGACACATTTTGCCATTAAGTGTCCTCTGTGTGAAAATAAACCTCTGCAGCCACACCAATGTGAAATAAGCAGATAATTTTCTTTTCTTCATGCTTCAAAGACTGGGACCACTGCATTATGCAAAGGCACTTGTGTATGTACTGTGTTGTTATCTGCTTTTCTCAGTTGCACCAAATGCGTAAAAAAAAAAAAAAACCTTCACAGAATGTTTTTATACTTTTAGCGAATGTAATAAGAATTTTCCTACACACTGTCTGTAAAGGGTAAATAAGACATTAAAATGCTTTGGTTAATGTTTCTCTTTAATTTAGACACAAATCACACAAAATTGAATCACAATAAATTCCTAGTAGCAAACACTCAGTTTAATATACATTGCTATGCAGGTATATCAACCAGTCGCCACAATAAACAGTAGCCCTATGATCATAAACATGACATTTTACTCTTGCGTGTGTCATTATTTGTGGTAGGAGACGTGTTTCCTGATATTACAGTGAAGAACCTAAAATGAACCCACTAGAAGCTCGACATTATTTCAGATCAGCGTGGCTTACAAAACAATCATTAATTTACTACTGGAAGCTGGTCAGTCGATACTGAATATCTGCAGTAACATTATTACACAAATACATTCTTGTCAGTTGTATAGATCAGACTGCTGACTGTATAGTTAAAGCTATATACAGCATTATATTAATGATCTTCACTTTAAATCACTGAGCAGTACACATCTCTAACTCTCAGCCTACAAAGTGTATAAATGTGTGTAGAAGCATCTTACTTCTAAAACAATTAAGATTGTTAATTTTTTTATTTATTCCTTGTCAGCAATTTTAAGCAGGGTGGATGAACACACCCTGTAAATCTGACAGACGTATTCAACATTTTTTCTTTTTGTAAAAAGCATTTCATAAATACATAACCAATATTTTGGTAACATAGGTTTTGAAATTCTTTTAGGGTCCTGTTTTCTCTTCCTGTATCTATGTGAAAGAGAAGCCTATAAGGAGAATATTAGAGTTAATCAATCAAATATACAATAAGCGATAAATCATACAGCACTACTAAATATTTAGCTCTGTGTTAAAACAACACAGGGGGCTGCACTGGTGGTGGGGAGTGTTTTTACAGTGAGACAATTAAATACGATGCAGGAAGTCCAGATTCAGTAACAGATAGATTAGATTAGAGGCTTATCAGACGCCAAACCACTGCACAGCAGTCTGTATTACTCTTGGACAGGGTTTTACAACTCTGCACAGTTACCGCAGTGGCAACTATGTTGAGAGAAATGTCATTCATCACAATGAGACTACTGTGGCTCCAACATAAACTAAAAATGTTATAATCCGCAGTGTAGTGTTTTGGGGTCTGATAATCTCTCACTTATGAATCATTTACTCATTTACTCATCACACAGCTGATGTCTGTTTCTAGTTTTCATTCATTCTCTTCAGTCCAGTGTCTAATTTCACGGATGTAGTGCTCTCTGTCATCTCTGTGACAAATACTGTAAACAAACTCCATCTGCTGATATAGAATGTGAGATGTGGTTCAAAGCCAGCAAGTGGATTTTGCAACTCAGCTCTTTTGTTATTCAGCTGCAACAATTTGGTTCAAATTTCTATCAGTGTCTGAAAGTGTCTCGGAGGCTGAGGGTCGGACTCGGTTTGTTTCAGCCTCACTGGTGCTTCCCTCGCCCTGACCCCTCTGCTCCTTGGCCGCGTGCATTTTCAAATGCTTCTTCAGGGAGGACTGGTCCGTGTAGGTCTTTCCACACTGGCTGCAGAGGAAGACCTTCTCTTTGGTGTGGACCAGCTCGTGTCTCTTCAGGTGGCCCGACCTGCTGAAGTTCTTGCTGCAGTACGAGCAGCTGTACTCCTTCTCCCCCGTGTGAGTCCTCTGGTGCAGCTTGAGGCTGCTGGCCACCGTGAACCTCTTGCCGCACTCGTTGCAGCTGTACGGCCTCTCCCCTGTGTGCATCCTCATGTGTATGGTGAGGTGGCCCGTCTGGCTGAAGGTCTTCTTGCACAGCTCGCAGCTGTAAGGCCTCTCTCCGGTGTGAATCCTGTAATGCGTTTTCAGATCGCCCAAGCCGTTGAACCTTTTCCCGCACTGAGCGCAGCAGTACGGCTTCTCGCCGGTGTGGATCCTCTCGTGTATGCGCAGGTTCCCTGCGTTGCTGAATGTTTTGCCGCACTCCTTGCAGCTGTAAGGCCTCTCCCCGGTGTGAGTCCGCAAGTGGACTTTGAGCTGGTTGTGCTCGTTGAAGCGCTTCCCGCAGTGTGAGCAGGAATACGGTTTCTCTCCAGTGTGTATGCGTTTGTGTATCCTGAGCTGGCTGGGGTGGGCGTACGTTTTGCTGCAGGTGTTGCAGCTGTAGGGTCTTTCACCCGTGTGGGTGCGCTTGTGGGATTTGAGGAGGTCAGCCCGGCCGAAGCGTTTGCCGCAGTAGCTGCAGCTGTGCACCTTCTCTGCGCTGTGAGTCTTGATGTGGATGTTGAGCGAGGTTGCTCGGCTAAATGTTTTGGGACAGGTGGGACAGCGCAAGAAGTTGTCATGGATCTCCAAAAACTCGTCCGCGGGAACAGTGGGCGAATCATTTTCCTTGTGCGTCTCTTCTTCTGGATCTGCAACCTCTCTGCTTACTCCCTCATGATCTTGTGATTCAGGGTAATATCTCAACACATGCTTCAACTCCTGCTTAGAGAAACAGTCGTTGTCACCATACTGCAACACCCCATTCTGCTGCTCCTCCTCCTCTTTCTTAATGAACTGTCCATCTTGAATGTAGCTGTCAGAAACAATGGTGACTTTAACTTCACCGTCACCGCCTCTGGAGTCTTGGTCTGGGCCTGAAGATGGCAGCAGAGGCGCATATGTATCTTGACTGTCACAACTGACCTCTGTGCTCTCATCTTTTACTGACCTCACTGTCAGATTGAGAAGGGATGACGGCTGGGAGAGGTCAATAGCACCACTTTCATCCAGGCCCGGCTCTGCTTTTATAGATACCAAAGTTTGTGCGGGCATACTTACCTCTGACATGTTCACACATGGTTGTTCCACCATGTGATTGGTCTGCAGAAAGAAGGAGGCAGAGGGTACACTCTCCCTCAACTTGTCTTTATGCTTCCTCCTGCAGCTCTTCTTGTCACTGCTGCATATGGACTGGGTGGAACTGATCGGACGACTGCTCCATCCTGGAGTCGAAAGCTTCTCTGTGGCATCTTGTTTGTGGATATCTGTGAAAAATCAAGGCCAAAATAATGAATAAAACCATACAGACTGTGGCTTTGACTCACACATGTTCTTAGGTAGAACTACAGTAACACTGACAACAGACTTGAATGTTGTCATTGCAAATTAAAGTTGCATTCATTTATTTTTTTTTAGTCGCTGGAAGGAGCAGAGCAAAAACACTCACAATAAGTTGTTAAGTCTGTTTATGACACAGTCAGCATGTACATTAACAGTCACTCTGAGCTGTGCTTCTGGCCACCTGACAAATGTAAGTGCAACATTCACTATCCTCTTAGCCGTTCTTGACTAAATCCTGAGGGATCTTCAGCTGCTCATTGCTCTCAGTTCACCAGCTGGTCGCTAACTTTATCTGTCTCAGTTTGGCTGTAGTTTTCTATGTAATACAACAAATTAAAAAGTGTTACTGATTAATGTATTTGTACAACTTTAGTGTTATGTTTCAGGTACACAGATATTGTGAATTAGCGTGTAGTGGAAAATAGTTTAAGGTTTATTACACTTAATTATGAGGAACTATACACAACTATACGTGTTAGGGCTACAACAAACGATTAATTCCATTATTTGATAATTGTCTATAAATTGTAAAGTAATGATTAGAATTGCTTGATTTATCTGACAAGCACCCCAAAACCTTTCATAAATACATAACCAATATTTTGGTAACATAGGTTTTGAAATTCTTTTAGGGTCCTGTTTTCTCTTCCTGTATCTATGTGAAAGAGAAGCCTATAAGGAGAATATTAGAGTTAATCAATCAAATATACAATAAGCGATAAATCATACAGCACTACTAAATATTTAGCTCTGTGTTAAAACAACACAGGGGGCTGCACTGGTGGTGGGGAGTGTTTTTACAGTGAGACAATTAAATACGATGCAGGAAGTCCAGATTCAGTAACAGATAGATTAGATTAGAGGCTTATCAGACGCCAAACCACTGCACAGCAGTCTGTATTACTCTTGGACAGGGTTTTACAACTCTGCACAGTTACCGCAGTGGCAACTATGTTGAGAGAAATGTCATTCATCACAATGAGACTACTGTGGCTCCAACATAAACTAAAAATGTTATAATCCGCAGTGTAGTGTTTTGGGGTCTGATAATCTCTCACTTATGAATCATTTACTCATTTACTCATCACACAGCTGATGTCTGTTTCTAGTTTTCATTCATTCTCTTCTCTTAATTGTCTATAAATTGTAATCTCTTAAATTAATCAGTCTACTCTAACATATGACAAAAAAGCAGCAAATCATCACGTTTTAAAAACTGTAATCAGCATGTGTTTAGACCTGTTGCTTGAGAAATGACTGAAAGCATTAATAGTCAGTTGCAGGTTAACTGTCAGTCGACAAGTCGTTGCAGATTTAAATATATCTGCACAGCCCCGTGAATGCAGCATTGTTTGCGCCTGCTTGCTGTCTGTTTACTGAGGAGCCGCTGGGTTTTATTTATGTCCAGATAAACAAACATGCGCAGGTACAGTTTGTTGACTCTGCGGGACAGACTTGAACAAAAGCTGCACCCTCTGGTATTTACCGACTGCAGACAGCCGTACCTCTCGCTGCAGACTCCCTGCTCTTGTGTGCGAGCAGCAGCCGCTTCAGGCCCTCATTTTCAGACTCGATCCTCTGTATCGTACCCTGGTACTCGGACAGGGTCCTGTCCACCGAGTCCAGGATGTCGCTCACTGTGGCTTTGAAGATCTCATTCAGAGACGACTCCAGGAAGATTTTCAGGTCCTTCGACTTGGCCATGTTAGACCGAGCGGCAGCGGCTGCAGACAACTCAGCACGGCTGTGCACGGTTCCAAGTATCTGGACCAAGAAAACAAAAAAGGTGGGTGTGTGCGGCCGTGCTGCTGCCGTGTGCGGAACAAACAAAAGCGGGGACAGGCGCAGGAAAGTGACGGCGGAGGAGACGCTGGTTTTGTTTTGTTGACAGAGCTCAGCCCCACAGCGCCACTGGCGGTGTGGAGCGGAACCGCAAGTTTATCCAGGGCCTCGGCAGACTCAACGGTTACACCGTCAGATAATTGCGGTGATAATGTCGGTAAAATAACAAAAAGAAAAACCGTAAAACCACAGCAGCACTACTAAGTTACTAGTAATAATACTACAGATACCACAGCCACTAACTCAACTACTACAACCACTAGCAAGGACGCTCACATAAGTGCTAGGTAATGCCAATGTTTTAATATCAACGGTTATCTGAATGCTAATCATGCTAATGACCCTGTTTTTACTGAGTTACATCAATAGTGAAGCTAATAATGTTAAGCATATAATGATATAACGACGTTGAATAACACCACTAAGTTAACTTACGGCTTGTCTAACCAGCTAATGTGCTAGTTAGGACGTTATAGTTAACTGCATTAACGTTAAGAAGAGTGATAATACTAATAATTCGTATGAAAATGCTAAGCTAGGTTGGCTAAAAATGATGCTAAATGCTATGACGACGCTAGTAATGATTGTGTAACTCATGCTAATTAAGTGAAGAATGGTAATTATGCAAGTGGTATCAGTAAAGCTAAAACTAGCTAGTGAAACTAAATAAAGACAAAATTGAATAATTAAAGCAAATTTAAAAAAGAAAAAAAGTCTTGATGTTGTGGGTAAACCTTTAACAAACAGCCTTGTGTCCATGTTAAACAGACTTTTCTGAACGCAGCCAGACACCAGCCCAATAAATCAACAGGAAGAGACACAGCTGATTCCAGTATACCTAATGACTTGTACACATTGAATCTGGACACCTTCTGGTTTTACCACATGCCCCTGGTTCCATTTGCAGGAATGAAGCAGAGCCACTCCCCTCACCTGACCTGTGTGTGTGTGTGTGTGTGTGTGTGTGTGTGTGCTTGCCTTCAGGCCAGTGGGCGTGGGCTGGGGCCTCTCAGGTGTCTCTGAGCTCCTGAGTCATCTGCCAATCACCGTGTACCTTTTCCTTCCTCGTTGTTGCAGCTCAGCACCTTTCCCTCTCTTACTCTCCTCTAAATTCTACCCCCTTTTTTCTCCCCTCAGCCATATCTTCAGAGAGGCGAACAGGACGGAGGGAGATGGAAGTCTGATTGTGATCTCTCCAAAATGGACAGGAAGCATGAAGAGAGAGTAGGAGGAGGACTTGGTCCAGACTAGGACTTGTGACTTGCATGCATCGTTATGCGACACCACAGACTGAGACGCTGCCTGGCTTTAAAGGAGCGGATGTGAGGCTAGTTTGTTGTGCGCTGCAGGTTCAGATACAATCAACTGAGGGGTATTTGTATGCTTGTGTGTGTGTGTGTGTGTGCCAGCGTGAGTGAATGAGTCTGTGAAGGCACGGCTCTTTGACAGCGGTATAAACCCAGTATAACACAGTGGTGTGTCTTTCTCTCCCACAAGACTTGACTTAAAACCTCACAAGCCGGCTGATCATATGATGTTGCTTTAAAGAGCCTGGAGCGGGTAAGTCATGCTTCACAGTCGAAAAGATTCCTCCTAATGAGATTTTATTTTTTTTAGAGGTTTTTTTTGAGGTTTGAAAATATTTAACTTAATGTCTGTGCCATGCTCACTGGTGGTAATGAATGAAATTCTACACAGTGTTTATCCTCTGTTGACAAATTCTGTAAGTCATTTCACAACTTTCACTTTACTCAGAGTGTTTTTTTTTTTAAACATTAATACTTCTCCTTTAATGTGCTAACCATCCTCTCCAGTGTGACGTGAGGTATAAACTTCCCATGCATTGTAAGCAACTTCTCTTGGTAATCTCCATTCAGGACAAACTGCAGATTGTCTGAATAATTTCACATTTGCTTGAAAGTATTATGATTTATTCTTGTTTGCTCTCTCATGAGACTGAAAAATGTTTGTTTCTGGAGACCTCCACAGTCATTCGAGCATTTCTGCTACAGTTTCTATCATCAACAGTGCTGCCAAAGATGCCATCACCACAGCAGATTGGCTGTATTATCATGTGAAACACTCAATATTTTATCAAAGAGCAAGAAGAGATTATAATCAGGACTGTATAATCCTAGAATGAAATTCAGTCTTCTAAGCTGTCAGTTTCTTGCTTGAAAACATCAAGAGAGGCAATTGTGCATTTGCAGGTTTCAGTTTGTAAAGTCATTTTGTCTCTAATGCAGTGTGATTCGTTGACATATGATCCTCTTTGCTAATCTCTGTTAACTCTCTTAGATGTATTGAAGCACTTGTTGCACCCTGACAGGAACTGAGAAGTGAGCACCCACACAGGAAATGTGGTCAAAGTCTGTCCCGGATGTTGGTGTTGCATGACGTGAATAGAATAATGCATACAGATAGATATAGAGAAAAAAAGTGTGACAGAGAGAGGGAAAGATAGATGAAGGCAAGATAAACCTTGAGATTAAAATAGGCAGAAAATAATAAGTCATTATAAGCAATGTTATAAATGTTCACTTGCTGGCATTGGTGTTGTTGAACAAGACTCCCTTGGTTTATGTTGACGATACACAGCAACTACAGGCTCAGACACTCATTCAATGTGGCCCCATCCATCGGCCACGGTCACAGTGCAGCGCAGAGATAAAATGATAAACATGGAGGGCTGGGCGTAGACAGTTAAACTGCTCACCAGAAACAACCCCTCAACCCCACCTTCTGCCATTCTTCCTAATCCACACACATACACCTATATCTCTCTACCTCTATTTCTCTCTGTCTCTCTCGCTCACGTTGCTCGGCAGATTTTCTGTGTCTGTGGTCAGGAAGTGCAGATGAGCTTTTGTGACATTTCAGTTGAAGTCTGTTGCACTGCACTAGTTTAAATTTAACAAATGATCAAGATGGGCTAGAAAAACCTTCTCTAACTTGGATTATGTGGTGAGTATTTTTGTCAGAGTGATGCATTCAGTGTTAAATGCTGTCTTCAGTAGTTTTATATTTGCTCTTGCTCACAGATGAATAGAAAAATGTAGAGCCAGTGTAAAGACAAACTCTCTGATTCATCACTATCACTCTGCAGCCAAATATAGTAGAGTGTCATGAATGGCTTTTTTGTCTTCCAGCTATCAGATGTTTCTCCTGGAGGTTACCCAAAAAGTTTTTTTTTAATGTGGCATTCATAGTCCATGAAGACAGAGGAGTTTTTTTTTTTAATCATGCAACTTTAGGCTTTTGGAACCGCATATTTCTGACCCAAAATTCAAGGGAATAATTTGTTGTGCTGCTTAAGATTGGGGGGTGTGGTTAAATATTTCTGAGCATTAATGGGTTCATTCTTTTGTCACAGATCTGTGAATGGCGGCGCTGGAGCTTTTGACGTGCTTCAGGATTTCACATTTTTGCAGCCGTACAAAAATGAGAATCCAAATGAATTTCATGTAGAAGAGGAGGACGTTTTGTTGCAGGGCAACATTTACAGCTGCACCACCTTTCACCAAAACCCACAAAAACCTCAAGAAAACCAACGGAACTGACTGAGAGAGAAGCTAATGGAGGAGGAAATCTTGTGCTCCTCTCTGCCAGATAGTAAAGGTTCAGTCCTTCAGCAGCCCCAAGAGGAACCATGGACCTCTATAGACCACCAGTGTATCAATGGAGAACAGGAGGTCATTGTTTGGGGCGAGACAGAGGTGCAGATAAACCAGGCACACGGGACGGATCAACTCAATCTCTCCCTGAAGGCAGGACAAGAAACTTCTGAGGAGGTGGAACAATGGGAGCAAATAATATGGCCAGTACGCCCCATGACCTGCACCAGTCCTCCAATTTCTTTCGCTACAGTACAGTGGGACATGCCAGGTACCTTCACAGAGATGCCTTCGCTCATGACTGACAGGAGCTTGGCCAATGAGCTGGATTCTGGTGGCGTGACGAGCTTAGACACCACTTCCCTGTCACTTCACCAATCTGATGATGATAACGCTGAGCCTGTCGTACAGGGGGAGAATGAGGAAGAAGATGGGTTTGATTCACGGCTTCTGAACTTAAATCTAGAGTGGACAGGAAACGGCTTTGAGGTATGTTCTGTATTAAAAGCAGTAACACAAGGAGGTGTGATGTTGTCATGCTAGCTATTTTTAGATTTTTGTTCATTTCTGTGTCTCTACACACCCTTAGACACCAGTTTCCTGTGTGATCAACCCTTCCTTCATTTAGCATAGGCTTGGCTTTCCTGTTACCACCTCTGTCTTTAAATACACATCTTTTAGGTTACTGTAGTAAGTTGAGCTGAAGTGAGAGAAATAGAGCAGACATCATGTTGGTCAGATGAGGCTACCTACTCATGAACACACTGCCGATCACAAGTTTTTCTCACACATTTTAAGCTCATGATCGATGGCCTGTGTTGCAATTTCCAGCCATGTGATGCTGCAGATGTGCAAGAGCAGACGACACAGGAAAAGGAAGATCCAACACACGAGCTGGTAGACAGTAATAATGGTACGTATTACTCAGAGCGACAGTTTTAATTAGGTGAAATAGCAGATGTGTTGCTTGTTCAGTTTGAGAATACTCATGTTTATTCTAGTCATTCTTGTGGCTGTAGCTTTTACTGCAAAAACTGTGAACATGTCTGTGCAATTTTCTAGAAATCCCCCCAAGGACAGACTCAGAAGAAGAGGAGGGACACTCAGTAACCTCAGATCCTGCTGAAACTGCGGAATTAATTGATACTCTGGAGGCGACTGAAGGCTCAGGAGACGAGGTGGAGAGTTTTGTAGATTTAAAACAAGAAGAGGAACAGGAGGAGCCCAGCATTCTGCTGACTGGACAGGGAGACTCAGAGGAGCGGCAAACTTCAGCAAATGGTGTAGGGATTGAGGAAGAGACTGAGGAGGGGTGTGAGGAGGAAGAAGAGGAGCAGAGTGTGACTAACGTATTTTGTAGCGAAGAAAGTGAAGAGGCAAAAACTGTCAGTTGTGTGAGTGATGTGTGAGTATCATGGAAAGGGGAACAGGAAATGTGTATTAAAAGTAATTGCTTTCATTATGTTAATCATGTCACATTGCCATGTGCTAATAAAACGTTAACTACATTGCATGTTTCATCCACACTTTACAGGGAGGTTTCTGCAGAGCTACTACAAAGTGATGATACTGGACTAACCTTAAACCCAGATAAGCTAATTGATCTGCAACAGTCAGAGTTTCTGGAGGAAAGTCAGCACTCAGGGACTGAAGAGGACATAGAAATACTGGAACGGTTACATGAAGATCCCACACGTCAGACTGAAGAGCCAGAGATGTGTGAAGATGTAGCTCAGAATGTGGAACCAGAACAGTCGGAGGCTGTGGACAATGGTGAAGAAGCTTTGATACAAGAGGCAGAAAATGCAGAGAGGATAGAAAACTCACAAGAGATACTAGAGCTGACTGAAAACCTGGAGGAGACAAGTTGCTCTGAGCAACCAGATTGCGATCAGACAGCTTTTGAGGAGGGAGAGGCATCACCACAGCCCGAACACTCGGAATCCGAGCAGCTGGAAATGACCAAAGAGCCTGAGCAGATAGAGGAGCAACACTCTGAAGACTCTGAGCAGTTAGGACAGTCAGAACATTTGGAACAGTCACCACAGATGGAGCTGACAGAGCAATCAACCCAACCTGAAAATACAGAGCAGACAGAGGAGTCGGCTCAGTTAGAGCAGACAGAGGAGACAGAGGAGTCAGCTCAGTCAGAGCAGTCAGTTTGTGTTGATGCGGAAGCAATTGCAGAGCAGCAAGAACAGACAGAGCCAACAATGCAGAATGAGCAGTCACAGCAAATGACCAACTCTCCTCCACCACCTCTCCCTGAGCAGCTTGTGGAACCAGAGAATTCATACCAGTCAGAAATAACAGAGCAGATGTCTCCGGAGGCTGAGGTCACACAGCAGACAGCAGAGGTGGCGTTAAACCAGGTGGGCACACAGGCTGAGACGTTACAGCAGGCTGAAGAAGTAGGAGTTTCTGAGAATGGAGATGCACAAACAGTCATAGCAAATGGAGAGCAACCCAAGCCCCCCGAGACAGCTGTGCCTCTTATGAATGGAGGTGAGGTGGACAGAGAGATGGCCCACCACCTCGCTGAACGGCTGTACAAGTTGGACGGGATCCAACGTGTAGACGTGGTGAAGCACTTAGATAAAGAGTAAGCACATGTTTTATATTTTCAAATCTTTTTTTGTTCTTTTTTTGCATAACTGAAAGGTGATGAGGTCAGGAGTACTAGTCAGTGGAAGATTTAGCTGCATTGGGTTTTCTGCTGTGCAGTCACAGAGCTGGCCATAAATACTGTATAGTGATATATTAACAGTGAGAGAATGACAGTTATGCCCAGCTGTCATGGGCCTACAAGACACTATAAATTCAAATAAGCCTGCACCAGATTGCTTTGTATACATTGTTAAACAATACAGTAGTCCAAAATTAGAGAACCATCTTTCACAGTCAGACTGCCAGACCTTCATAATCTACAATAAAATTCATAAATCACTGCTAAACATTTACATCAGTGTATAGAACTGGGGAAATCAGGTGGACATGTCACCTTTCCTTATTTTCCCAGGTTTTGAAACAATGTTTGCAACAAAATTGAACATCTTTGTAATTTGTGTTCATCTTTACACCAGGATATGTCGAGCCACGTCACGAAACATTAGCTGTCATTTGTTTTCTTGTACACAAACATCCTAAGATACTTTCAAACCTTTTTTCTTTAAATGTCACTGTAAGCTGGCTTTTAATAATGTCAGCATTAGAACATAAATGATTCCTATAGATACACAGCATATCCACCTCCTCACAGACTGAGTGAAGCTCTTCTGCCCACAGAGAACTGTGTGTTTTATTCCACATAAACACCTTCTTATTTATTCCATCGTCTGCCATATAACATGAAGGGCATTCAACAGATTTTGTGCATTTAGATCAGTTTATATGTTACAGCGAGGACTGCTCAACCTTTGAAAACAGTTGTATAATGACTTCTGCGGTTTTGGGCGCATATTCTAATATCTGAGAAAATAACCCTGATGATACCATCAGAGTTATCTCAGCCACACATTAATAACAGAAAGTCTGTGTTACACAATGAGGGTGTGGAGCTTTAAAGACTTGCACATTTCTAAGGCACAGAGAGTTTACTGAAAGATGTTATTGAATTGAATTATGGGAAGTGTAGTAACCAGTTTTTTTGGACTCTGACCCATAATATGCACCGACACCAGGCTGAAAAGCAGCGTCTCACTGTGTTTCTATGCAATCATGAAATTCATGACAATATTAATGCACAATGTTATTTTTTCTCTGTTTAGTAATGCCTTCAGTCACGCTGTCGGAGAGGAATACCTCAAATTCTTTGATTTCACCGGGCAAACCCTGGATCATGCCCTGAGGTGAGAATTACAGAGGCGGAGCCTGGATTCTGTTCAGTGACATCTCTTACAAAGCACAAACTCATAAAACATCTCGTAATCTCTTTACATTCTTTTGCTTTCTCTTTCTTTCAGATCTTTTCTGAAAGTTGTGATACTGATAGGAGAGACCCAGGAGAGGGAGCGTGTGCTGCAGCATTTCTCCTGCCGCTTCCATCAGTGTAACCCAGACTCCTTCTCCTCTTCAGGTGAGTCTCTTACTTGATATTTTTGGTTTATGCTCAGAGACAGAGCAGCAACGATTCATGTATGACAGATGCATGTGTCATTATCACTTTCTTTTGTTTATATCCTCAGGTGCTGTGTTGGCTCTGACGTGCGCTTTGATGCTTCTCAACACAGACTTGCATGGACAGGTACGACACGTTCATGACTAAAGGAAATGATTGATGACATTGTAAATTTTGTTTTGACGTGACACTAGTTTACCAGCTGGTTAGAGATTTAGTCAGTCACATGTTTTGTGTGTTTGTTGATAGCATGTGGGAAAATCCATGTCCTCCTCTAAGTTTGTGTCCAACTTGGATGGGATGAATGAGGGTGAAAACTTCAGCAAGGATCTCCTGAAAGTAATACCCTCATTGAAGTTTTCAGAAAGCACATTTTATTGAAGCAAGGTTTAGTCCCTGCTGATGTAAATGTCATTTGAATTTTTCTTCTCCACCTACTTTTTAGAGTCTTTACAATTCCATTAAGAGTGAGCCGCTGCAGTGGGCTGTGTAAGTGGACAATAGTCATTTTCTCTCATCAATTCTTCCTTTGTCATACCCTTCACTTATCTAATCTCACAAAATAATCTTCCATCTTGTGTTGAAGTGATGAGGAGGAGTTGAAGACCTCTGTGTTGCTGGACGAAGATACGGGAGACGATGCACCGCTGCGCTCAAAAGCCAACCCCTTCCAGGATGTTCCTCACGACAAAAAGGCCTCAGTGGTCAAAGAGGGATTCCTCCAGAGAAAGCTTCATGCGGACATTGACGGCAAACGCAGTGAGTCCTGCTTGTTTTGCCTTTGAGAACAGTTTATAGTTATTATTCAAAGGTGAAATCTCTTATTTATTTTTAACTGACACTTTAAAAGTGGGTGGTTGAGCATTTTAAGTACATGAAAACAACATCAATTGGTGAGTATGTATGATATTATAATGATGACTTTCGCTATGATGACAGTAATGGAGGACACGCACAGAAAATATCTAGTTTGTAACTTCTTAAACACAGTTCTGACTTTACACAAACTTTTATTTTGAAATGAGAAAACATTGTTTGGTTTGGAAAACAGACATTTTTCAGTTTTAATTAATCAATATTGACATTGTATAACCTCTCAAATAATATTATTATTTGTATGCAGTAAGACGCTTCAGCTCTCCATTAAAATAACAGTTGACTATATTTTGATATTTGTTAGGTGAGCTGTAAAGGTGCTGAGTGTCTTTTATTGTGGTACGCTTTGACTTCAGCATCTTTAGTGTCTAATCTTCACATACATGCTTTCCATGTTGCAGCTCCCTGGGGGAAGAGAGGCTGGAAAACTTTCTATGGAGTTTTGAGGGGAATGGTCCTTTACTTACAGAAGGTCAGTAACTCAGCTTCAGGTTTTATCATGAGAAATAACATCATACTGCCTATGCTTATAAATACATCTCTGTACTTTCCCCTCATTGTGTGTGTGTGTGTGTGTGTGTGTGTGTGTGGTGTGTGTTGTGTGTGTGTGTGTGTGTGTGTGTCAGGATGATTACAGGAGGGATCATCAGACTAACGAGGAGGTGGTGAGTGTGCACCACTCTCTGGCCGAGCCGGCGGCCGATTACACCAAGAAGCCGCACGTGTTCCGTTTGCAGACGGCTGATTGGAGGGTTTTTCTCTTTCAGGCCTCGTAAGTCACAGCACAGCTGGAATCCCTATGTAGGTGTGTGTGTTTTGCTAAATAATGCAACAGCCAGTGTTGAACATTTGTTTGTTTTACGCTCAGATCCAAAGTAGAGATGAACTCGTGGATCAGCCGCATCAACCTGGTTTTCGGCTCTTCACTCCTCGCCTCCCGTTCCCCGCTGCTGTCGGCTCCCAGAGGAAGTTCTTCAGGCCAATCCTCCCCGCCTCGCAGTCTGCTCACACTCTGGTACACACTCCTATTTCTCTTTCTTGGACGTTTTGATTTCCTTACAATTCCAAGTTCTTTTACTTTTTTTTTTTTTTTTTTTTTTTTTACTGAATCATTCTTGTTTTTCAGTGTTAAATATGTTACAGTGAACGCTGGTCAGCTGAAAATGTCGCAGGTTACTTAGCTGAGCATTTTAGCAATCTTTTCTCCCATTGTCTAACTCAGAGATATCAGACTTTTTTTTATTTATGCCAAGCCACCCCTTTATATGAAAAATTTTGTCTTGTAAGTCACAAAACACCACATAGTTATTACCAATATAATAATATACAGCAGTTACAGCTGCATTAATTTCCCAAAATCGCTGTTGTTTCCATTCACCTTTTCTTGATAATTTTAGAGACTAATAAAACCATCATATTTTAGAGTACTCCCTTTACCTTTTGCTAAACAGTGGTCACTTTGGATAATGTTAGGAGAGAACAGAGTCCTCACATCTAACATCTGTTACATAGCAACATCCAGTTAAAGTTTTGTTAACAAACAAAACCTCTGAGAGTGTTGGACTGAGTGAAGGTTCATTTGTCCTGTAAATTCAACTTTTAATTTGTAGAATACAGAGTTGTGTCTTCTTTCAGAAGTTACATAATCTTACTTTAAAATCAGTCTGTCTGTGTTTGTTTGGATGATACAAATTAGGTAATTATGTAATCAGGTTAGTAAAATTCTCTCAAAATGCAGTTGAATTATAAAACTCTTTGACAGCTATTGCAGCACAGAAATGACATACATGATACATATTTTCTATGATACACATCTATACTGTGCAACGTCTAGCTGAAATGAATTTGCAGCCTTCATCCCTGGTAACACTTTCACTCACCCATTAATTCTTTTAGTTCCTCAGCAGGATTTGCATGAAGTGTATTTGCATGAAGCCCTTTATCTGTTCCTCTCTGCTACTCCCTGTGCAGGATCGTCAGCTGCAATCTCATGCAGGTATGCTAGAGTCCTTCAAGGCGGACCTATCGTACCTGCACCAAAACACGCCGGAGGGCAAAAAAGCTAAAGCCAAGGAGCTGGAGGAGCATCGCGTCAGAGCAGAGTACCTGCAGCACGAGGTAGAGGAGGTGTTGTGAGTGAGAAGAAGAAAGTGTGTGTGTATATAAACGTAAAAAAGACCCACAAGTGACCCTGCCTCTCTTGTTCAAACCCCGCAGATGTGTGCCGCTATGAGACCTACATCCAGGTTCTGGAGGCTGGATGAGCGTGCAGAAGACAGGTGATGACGTGTTGAGCGCTGCAGACCTGATCCTGTTCGATAAAGCCGTGTGTGCTGACTCTGTGGGGGAGGAAGAGGAGGAGGAGGGCAGCCTGAAAAAGTCTCACTCCAGCCCCTCTCTAGAGCTAGAGATGGCTCCTCCGACTGTGGTCAAAGTCAGACGCAATATCTCTGAAAGACGGACTTATCGCAGGACTATCATCCCTCGATGGAATAAAGAGGCCTGAGAGATGTTTCCTCAGAGATAATACGACCGGTTCGTGGCCTTTTTACAAAAGCAGTTTTATATATTTCTGCTGCGAGCTGATGGGAAGCACTGAGCACAGGAGCAGGAAAACACCAGAGTTATAAATGAAATCTGTCTCAGCAAGTTGT
>NC_066841.1:11492901-11668510 GCF_001640805.2 Lates calcarifer | reverse complement strand
CTGTAAAGGGTAAATAAGACATTAAAATGCTTTGGTTAATGTTTTCTTTAATTTAGACACAAATCACACAAAATTGAATCACAATAAATTCCTAGTAGCAAACACTCAGTTTAATATACATTGCTATGCAGGTATATCAACCAGTCGCCACAATAAACAGTAGCCCTATGATCATAAACATGACATTTTACTCTTGCGTGTGTCATTATTTGGTAGGAGACGTGTTTCCTGATATTACAGTGAAGAACCTAAAATGAACCCACTAGAAGCTCGACATTATTTCAGATCAGCGTGGCTTACAAAACAATCATTAATTTACTACTGGAAGCTGGTCAGTCGATACTGAATATCTGCAGTAACATTATTACACAAATACATTCTTGTCAGTTGTATAGATCAGACTGCTGACTGTATAGTTAAAGCTATATACAGCATTATATTAATGATCTTCACTTTAAATCACTGAGCAGTACACATCTCTAACTCTCAGCCTACAAAGTGTATAAATGTGTGTAGAAGCATCTTACTTCTAAAACCAATTAAGATTGTTAATTTTTTTATTTATTCCTTGTCAGCAATTTTAAGCAGGGTGGATGAACACCACCCTGTAAATCTGACAGACGTATTCAAACATTTTTTTCTTTTTGTAAAAAGCATTTCATAAATACATAACCAATATTTTGGTAACATAGGTTTTGAAATTCTTTTAGGGTCCTGTTTTCTCTTCCTGTATCTATGTGAGAGAGAAGCCTATAAGGAGAATATTAGAGTTAATCAATCAAATATACAATAAGCGATAAATCATACAGCACTACTAAATATTTAGCTCTGTGTTAAAACAACACAGGGGCTGCACTGGTGGTGGGGAGTGTTTTTACAGTGAGACAATTAAATACGATGCAGGAAGTCCAGATTCAGTAACAGATAAATTAGATTAGAGGCTTATCAAAGACGCCAAACCACTGCACAGCAGTCTGTATTACTCTTGGACAGGGTTTTACAACTCTGCACAGTTACCGCAGTGGCAACTATGTTGAGAGAAATGTCATTCATCACAATGAGACTACTGTGGCTCCAACATAAACTAAAAATGTTATAATCTGCAGTGTAGTGTTTTGGGGTCTGATAATCTCTCACCTATGAATCATTTACTCATTTACTCATCACACAGCTGATGTCTGTTTCTAGTTTTCATTCATTCTCTTCAGTCCAGTGTCTAATTTCACGGATGTAGTGCTCTCTGTCATCTCTGTGACAAATACTGTAAACAAACTCCATCTGCTGATATAGAATGTGAGATGTGGTTCAAAGCCAGCAAGTGGATTTTGCAACTCAGCTCTTTTGTTATTCAGCTGCAACAATTTGGTTCAAATTTCTATCAGTGTCTGAAAGTGTCTCGGAGGCTGAGGGTCGGACTCGGTTTGTTTCAGCCTCACTGGTGCTTCCCTCGCCCTGACCCCTCTGCTCCTTGGCCGCGTGCATTTTCAAAATGCTTCTTCAGGGAGGACTGGTCCGTGTAGGTCTTTCCACACTGGCTGCAGAGGAAGACCTTCTCTTTGGTGTGGACCAGCTCGTGTCTCTTCAGGTGGCCCGACCTGCTGAAGTTCTTGCTGCAGTACGAGCAGCTGTACTCCTTCTCCCCCGTGTGAGTCCTCTGGTGCAGCTTGAGGCTGCTGGCCACCGTGAACCTCTTGCCGCACTCGTTGCAGCTGTACGGCCTCTCCCCTGTGTGCATCCTCATGTGTATGGTGAGGTGGCCCGTCTGGCTGAAGGTCTTCTTGCACAGCTCGCAGCTGTAAGGCCTCTCTCCGGTGTGAATCCTGTAATGCGTTTTCAGATCGCCCAAGCCGTTGAACCTTTTCCCGCACTGAGCGCAGCAGTACGGCTTCTCGCCGGTGTGGATCCTCTCGTGTATGCGCAGGTTCCCTGCGTTGCTGAATGTTTTGCCGCACTCCTTGCAGCTGTAAGGCCTCTCCCCGGTGTGAGTCCGCAAGTGGACTTTGAGCTGGTTGTGCTCGTTGAAGCGCTTCCCGCAGTGTGAGCAGGAATACGGTTTCTCTCCAGTGTGTATGCGTTTGTGTATCCTGAGCTGGCTGGGGTGGGCGTACGTTTTGCTGCAGGTGTTGCAGCTGTAGGGTCTTTCACCCGTGTGGGTGCGCTTGTGGGATTTGAGGAGGTCAGCCCGGCCGAAGCGTTTGCCGCAGTAGCTGCAGCTGTGCACCTTCTCTGCGCTGTGAGTCTTGATGTGGATGTTGAGCGAGGTTGCTCGGCTAAATGTTTTGGGACAGGTGGGACAGCGCAAGAAGTTGTCATGGATCTCCAAAAAACTCGTCCGCGGGAACAGTGGGCGAATCATTTTCCTTGTGCGTCTCTTCTTCTGGATCTGCAACCTCTCTGCTTACTCCCTCATGATCTTGTGATTCAGGGTAATATCTCAACGCATGCTTCAACTCCTGCTTAGAGAAACAGTCGTTGTCACCATACTGCAACACCCCATTCTGCTGCTCCTCCTCCTCTTTCTTAATGAACTGTCCATCTTGAATGTAGCTGTCAGAAACAATGGTGACTTTAACTTCACCGTCACCGCCTCTGGAGTCTTGGTCTGGGCCTGAAGATGGCAGCAGAGGCGCATATGTATCTTGACTGTCACAACTGACCTCTGTGCTCTCATCTTTTACTGACCTCACTGTCAGATTGAGTAGGGATGACGGCTGGGAGAGGTCAATAGCACCACTTTCATCCAGGCCCGGCTCTGCTTTTATAGATACCAAAGTTTGTGCGGGCATACTTACCTCTGACATGTTCACACATGGTTGTTCCACCATGTGATTGGTCTGCAGAAAGAAGGAGGCAGAGGGTACACTCTCCCTCAACTTGTCTTTATGCTTCCTCCTGCAGCTCTTCTTGTCACTGCTGCATATGGACTGGGTGGAACTGATCGGACGACTGCTCCATCCTGGAGTCAAAAGCTTCTCTGTGGCATCTTGTTTGTGGATATCTGTGAAAAATCAAGGCCAAAATAATGAATAAAACCATACAGACTGTGGCTTTGACTCACACATGTTCTTAGGTAGAACTACAGTAACACTGACAACAGACTTGAATGTTGTCATTGCAAATTAAAGTTGCATTCATTTATTTTTTTTTAGTCGCTGGAAGGAGCAGAGCAAAAACACTCACAATAAGTTGTTAAGTCTGTTTATGACACAGTCAGCATGTACATTAACAGTCACTCTGAGCTGTGCTTCTGGCCACCTGACAAATGTAAGTGCAACATTCACTATCCTCTTAACCGTTCTTGACTGCACTAAATCCTGAGGGATCTTCAGCTGCTCATTGCTCTCAGTTCACCAGCTGGTCGCTAACTTTATCTGTCTCAGTTTGGCTGTAGTTTTCTATGTAATACAACAAATTAAAAAGTGTTACTGATTAATGTATTTGTACAACTTTAGTGTTATGTTTCAGGTACACAGATATTGTGAATTAGCGTGTAGTGGAAAATAGTTTAAGGTTTATTACACTTAATTATGAGGAACTATACACAACTATACGTGTTAGGGCTACAACAAACGATTAATTCCATTATTTGATAATTGTCTATAAATTGTAAAGTAATGATTAGAATTGCTTGATTTATCTGACAAGCACCCCAAAACCTTAAATTAATCAGTCTACTCTAACATATGACAAAAAAGCAGCAAATCATCACGTTTTAAAAACTGTAATCAGCATGTGTTTAGACCTGTTGCTTGAGAAATGACTGAAAGCATTAATAGTCAGTTGCAGGTTAACTGTCAGTCGACAAGTCGTTGCAGATTTAAATATATCTGCACAGCCCCGTGAATGCAGCATTGTTTGCGCCTGCTTGCTGTCTGTTTACTGAGGAGCCGCTGGGTTTTATTTATGTCCAGATAAACAAACATGCGCAGGTACAGTTTGTTGACTCTGCGGGACAGACTTGAACAAAAGCTGCACCCTCTGGTATTTACCGACTGCAGACAGCCGTACCTCTCGCTGCAGACTCCCTGCTCTTGTGTGCGAGCAGCAGCCGCTTCAGGCCCTCATTTTCAGACTCGATCCTCTGTATCGTACCCTGGTACTCGGACAGGGTCCTGTCCACCGAGTCCAGGATGTCGCTCACTGTGGCTTTGAAGATCTCATTCAGAGACGACTCTAGGAAGATTTTCAGGTCCTTCGACTTGGCCATGTTAGACCGAGCGGCAGCGGCTGCAGACAACTCAGCACGGCTGTGCACGGTTCCAAGTATCTGGACCAAGAAAACAAAAAAGGTGGGTGTGTGCGGCCGTGCTGCTGCCGTGTGCGGAACAAACAAAAGCGGGGACAGGCGCAGGAAAGTGACGGCGGAGGAGACGCTGGTTTTGTTTTGTTGACAGAGCTCAGCCCCACAGCGCCACTGGCGGTGTGGAGCGGAACCGCAAGTTTATCCAGGGCCTCGGCAGACTCAACGGTTACACCGTCAGATAATTGCGGTGATAATGTCGGTAAAATAACAAAAAGAAAAACCGTAAAACCACAGCAGCACTACTACGTTACTAGTAATAATACTACAGATACCACAGCCACTAACTCAACTACTACAACCACTAGCAAGGACGCTCACATAAGTGCTAGGTAATGCCAATGTTTTAATATCAACGGTTATCTGAATGCTAATCATGCTAATGACCCTGTTTTTACTGAGTTACATCAATAGTGAAGCTAATAATGTTAAGCATATAATGATATAACGACGTTGAATAACACCACTAAGTTAACTTACGGCTTGTCTAACCAGCTAATGTGCTAGTTAGGACGTTATAGTTAACTGCATTAACGTTAAGAAGAGTGATAATACTAATAATTCGTATGAAAATGCTAAGCTAGGTTGGCTAAAAATGATGCTAAATGCTATGACGACGCTAGTAATGATTGTGTAACTCATGCTAATTAAGTGAAGAATGGTAATTATGCAAGTGGTATCAGTAAAGCTAAAACTAGCTAGTGAAACTAAATAAAGACAAAATTGAATAATTAAAGCAAATTTAAAAAAGAAAAAAAGTCTTGATGTTGTGGGTAAACCTTTAACAAACAGCCTTGTGTCCATGTTAAACAGACTTTTCTGTCCGCAGCCAGACACCAGCCCAATAAATCAACAGGAAGAGACACAGCTGATTCCAGTATACCTAATGACTTGTACACATTGAATCTGGACACCTTCTGGTTTTACCACATGCCCCTGGTTCCATTTGCAGGAATGAAGCAGAGCCACTCCCCTCACCTGACCTGTGTGTGTGTGTGTGTGTGTGTGTGTGTGTGTGTGTGTGTGTGTGCTTGCCTTCAGGCCAGTGGGCGTGGGCTGGGGCCTCTCAGGTGTCTCTGAGCTCCTGAGTCATCTGCCAATCACCGTGTACCTTTTCCTTCCTCGTTGTTGCAGCTCAGCACCTTTCCCTCTCTTACTCTCCTCTAAATTCTACCCCCTTTTTTCTCCCCTCAGCCATATCTTCAGAGAGGCGAACAGGACGGAGGGAGATGGAAGTCTGATTGTGATCTCTCCAAAATGGACAGGAAGCATGAAGAGAGAGTAGGAGGAGGACTTGGTCCAGACTAGGACTTGTGACTTGCATGCATCGTTATGCGACACCACAGACTGAGACGCTGCCTGGCTTTAAAGGAGCGGATGTGAGGCTAGTTTGTTGTGCGCTGCAGGTTCAGATACAATCAACTGAGGGGTATTTGTATGCTTGTGTGTGTGTGTGTGTGTGCCAGCGTGAGTGAATGAGTCTGTGAAGGCACGGCTCTTTGACAGCGGTATAAACCCAGTATAACACAGTGGTGTGTCTTTCTCTCCCACAAGACTTGACTTAAAACCTCACAAGCCGGCTGATCATATGATGTTGCTTTAAAGAGCCTGGAGCGGGTAAGTCATGCTTCACAGTCGAAAAGATTCCTCCTAATGAGATTTTATTTTTTTTAGAGGTTTTTTTTGAGGTTTGAAAATATTTAACTTAATGTCTGTGCCATGCTCACTGGTGGTAATGAATGAAATTCTACACAGTGTTTATCCTCTGTTGACAAATTCTGTAAGTCATTTCACAACTTTCACTTTACTCAGAGTGTTTTTTTTTTTAAACATTAATACTTCTCCTTTAATGTGCTAACCATCCTCTCCAGTGTGACGTGAGGTATAAACTTCCCATGCATTGTAAGCAACTTCTCTTGGTAATCTCCATTCAGGACAAACTGCAGATTGTCTGAATAATTTCACATTTGCTTGAAAGTATTATGATTTATTCTTGTTTGCTCTCTCATGAGACTGAAAAATGTTTGTTTCTGGAGACCTCCACAGTCATTCGAGCATTTCTGCTACAGTTTCTATCATCAACAGTGCTGCCAAAGATGCCATCACCACAGCAGATTGGCTGTGTTATCATGTGAAACACTCAATATTTTATCAAAGAGCAAGAAGAGATTATAATCAGGACTGTATAATCCTAGAATGAAATTCAGTCTTCTAAGCTGTCAGTTTCTTGCTTGAAAACATCAAGAGAGGCAATTGTGCATTTGCAGGTTTCAGTTTGTAAAGTCATTTTGTCTCTAATGCAGTGTGATTCGTTGACATATGATCCTCTTTGCTAATCTCTGTTAACTCTCTTAGATGTATTGAAGCACTTGTTGCACCCTGACAGGAACTGAGAAGTGAGCACCCACACAGGAAATGTGGTCAAAGTCTGTCCCGGATGTTGGTGTTGCATGACGTGAATAGAATAATGCATACAGATAGATATAGAGAAAAAAAGTGTGACAGAGAGAGGGAAAGATAGATGAAGGCAAGATAAACCTTGAGATTAAAATAGGCAGAAAATAATAAGTCATTATAAGCAATGTTATAAATGTTCACTTGCTGGCATTGGTGTTGTTGAACAAGACTCCCTTGGTTTATGTTGACGATACACAGCAACTACAGGCTCAGACACTCATTCAATGTGGCCCCATCCATCGGCCACGGTCACAGTGCAGCGCAGAGATAAAATGATAAACATGGAGGGCTGGGCGTAGACAGTTAAACTGCTCACCAGAAACAACCCCTCAACCCCACCTTCTGCCATTCTTCCTAATCCACACACATACACCTATATCTCTCTACCTCTATTTCTCTCTGTCTCTCTCGCTCACGCTCGGCAGATTTTCTGTGTCTGTGGTCAGGAAGTGCAGATGAGCTTTTGTGACATTTCAGTTGAAGTCTGTTGCACTGCACTAGTTTAAATTTAACAAATGATCAAGATGGGCTAGAAAAACCTTCTCTAACTTGGATTATGTGGTGAGTATTTTTGTCAGAGTGATGCATTCAGTGTTAAATGCTGTCTTCAGTAGTTTTATATTTGCTCTTGCTCACAGATGAATAGAAAAATGTAGAGCCAGTGTAAAGACAAACTCTCTGATTCATCACTATCACTCTGCAGCCAAATATAGTAGAGTGTCATGAATGGCTTTTTTGTCTTCCAGCTATCAGATGTTTCTCCTGGAGGTTACCCAAAAAGTTTTTTTTTAATGTGGCATTCATAGTCCATGAAGACAGAGGAGTTTTTTTTTTTTAATCATGCAACTTTAGGCTTTTGGAACCGCATATTTCTGACCCAAAATTCAAGGGAATAATTTGTTGTGCTGCTTAAGATTGGGGGGTGTGGTTAAATATTTCTGAGCATTAATGGGTTCATTCTTTTGTCACAGATCTGTGAATGGCGGCGCTGGAGCTTTTGACGTGCTTCAGGATTTCACATTTTTGCAGCCGTACAAAAATGAGAATCCAAATGAATTTCATGTAGAAGAGGAGGACGTTTTGTTGCAGGGCAACATTTACAGCTGCACCACCTTTCACCAAAACCCACAAAAACCTCAAGAAAACCAACGGAACTGACTGAGAGAGAAGCTAATGGAGGAGGAAATCTTGTGCTCCTCTCTGCCAGATAGTAAAGGTTCAGTCCTTCAGCAGCCCCAAGAGGAACCATGGACCTCTATAGACCACCAGTGTATCAATGGAGAACAGGAGGTCATTGTTTGGGGCGAGACAGAGGTGCAGATAAACCAGGCACACGGGACGGATCAACTCAATCTCTCCCTGAAGGCAGGACAAGAAACTTCTGAGGAGGTGGAACAATGGGAGCAAATAATATGGCCAGTACGCCCCATGACCTGCACCAGTCCTCCAATTTCTTTCGCTACAGTACAGTGGGACATGCCAGGTACCTTCACAGAGATGCCTTCGCTCATGACTGACAGGAGCTTGGCCAATGAGCTGGATTCTGGTGGCGTGACGAGCTTAGACACCACTTCCCTGTCACTTCACCAATCTGATGATGATAACGCTGAGCCTGTCGTACAGGGGGAGAATGAGGAAGAAGATGGGTTTGATTCACGGCTTCTGAACTTAAATCTAGAGTGGACAGGAAACGGCTTTGAGGTATGTTCTGTATTAAAAGCAGTAACACAAGGAGGTGTGATGTTGTCATGCTAGCTATTTTTAGATTTTTGTTCATTTCTGTGTCTCTACACACCCTTAGACACCAGTTTCCTGTGTGATCAACCCTTCCTTCATTTAGCATAGGCTTGGCTTTCCCGTTACCACCTCTGTCTTTAAATACACATCTTTTAGGTTACTGTAGTAAGTTGAGCTGAAGTGAGAGAAATAGAGCAGACATGTTGGTCAGATGAGGCTACCTACTCATGAACACACTGCCGATCACAAGTTTTTCTCACACATTTTAAGCTCATGATCGATGGCCTGTGTTGCAATTTCCAGCCATGTGATGCTGCAGATGTGCAAGAGCAGACGACACAGGAAAAGGAAGATCCAACACACGAGCTGGTAGACAGTAATAATGGTACGTATTACTCAGAGCGACAGTTTTAATTAGGTGAAATAGCAGATGTGTTGCTTGTTCAGTTTGAGAATACTCATGTTTATTCTAGTCATTCTTGTGGCTGTAGCTTTTACTGCAAAAACTGTGAACATGTCTGTGCAATTTTCTAGAAATCCCCCCAAGGACAGACTCAGAAGAAGAGGAGGGACACTCAGTAACCTCAGATCCTGCTGAAACTGCGGAATTAATTGATACTCTGGAGGCGACTGAAGGCTCAGGAGACGAGGTGGAGAGTTTTGTAGATTTAAAACAAGAAGAGGAACAGGAGGAGCCCAGCATTCTGCTGACTGGACAGGGAGACTCAGAGGAGCGGCAAACTTCAGCAAATGGTGTAGGGATTGAGGAAGAGACTGAGGAGGGGTGTGAGGAGGAAGAAGAGGAGCAGAGTGTGACTAACGTATTTTGTAGCGAAGAAAGTGAAGAGGCAAAAACTGTCAGTTGTGTGAGTGATGTGTGAGTATCATGGAAAGGGGAACAGGAAATGTGTATTAAAAGTAATTGCTTTCATTATGTTAATCATGTCACATTGCCATGTGCTAATAAAACGTTAACTACATTGCATGTTTCATCCACACTTTACAGGGAGGTTTCTGCAGAGCTACTACAAAGTGATGATACTGGACTAACCTTAAACCCAGATAAGCTAATTGATCTGCAACAGTCAGAGTTTCTGGAGGAAAGTCAGCACTCAGGGACTGAAGAGGACATAGAAATACTGGAACGGTTACATGAAGATCCCACACGTCAGACTGAAGAGCCAGAGATGTGTGAAGATGTAGCTCAGAATGTGGAACCAGAACAGTCGGAGGCTGTGGACAATGGTGAAGAAGCTTTGATACAAGAGGCAGAAAATGCAGAGAGGATAGAAAACTCACAAGAGATACTAGAGCTGACTGAAAACCTGGAGGAGACAAGTTGCTCTGAGCAACCAGATTGCGATCAGACAGCTTTTGAGGAGGGAGAGGCATCACCACAGCCCGAACACTCGGAATCCGAGCAGCTGGAAATGACCAAAGAGCCTGAGCAGATAGAGGAGCAACACTCTGAAGACTCTGAGCAGTTAGGACAGTCAGAACATTTGGAACAGTCACCACAGATGGAGCTGACAGAGCAATCAACCCAACCTGAAAATACAGAGCAGACAGAGGAGTCGGCTCAGTTAGAGCAGACAGAGGAGACAGAGGAGTCAGCTCAGTCAGAGCAGTCAGTTTGTGTTGATGCGGAAGCAATTGCAGAGCAGCAAGAACAGACAGAGCCAACAATGCAGAATGAGCAGTCACAGCAAATGACCAACTCTCCTCCACCACCTCTCCCTGAGCAGCTTGTGGAACCAGAGAATTCATACCAGTCAGAAATAACAGAGCAGATGTCTCCGGAGGCTGAGGTCACACAGCAGACAGCAGAGGTGGCGTTAAACCAGGTGGGCACACAGGCTGAGACGTTACAGCAGGCTGAAGAAGTAGGAGTTTCTGAGAATGGAGATGCACAAACAGTCATAGCAAATGGAGAGCAACCCAAGCCCCCCGAGACAGCTGTGCCTCTTATGAATGGAGGTGAGGTGGACAGAGAGATGGCCCACCACCTCGCTGAACGGCTGTACAAGTTGGACGGGATCCAACGTGTAGACGTGGTGAAGCACTTAGATAAAGAGTAAGCACATGTTTTATATTTTCAAATCTTTTTTTGTTCTTTTTTTGCATAACTGAAAGGTGATGAGGTCAGGAGTACTAGTCAGTGGAAGATTTAGCTGCATTGGGTTTTCTGCTGTGCAGTCACAGAGCTGGCCATAAATACTGTATAGTGATATATTAACAGTGAGTGAATGACAGTTATGCCCAGCTGTCATGGGCCTACAAGACACTATAAATTCAAATAAGCCTGCACCAGATTGCTTTGTATACATTGTTAAACAATACAGTAGTCCAAAATTAGAGAACCATCTTTCACAGTCAGACTGCCAGACCTTCATAATCTACAATAAAATTCATAAATCACTGCTAAACATTTACATCAGTGTATAGAACTGGGGAAATCAGGTGGACATGTCACCTTTCCTTATTTTCCCAGGTTTTGAAACAATGTTTGCAACAAAATTGAACATCTTTGTAATTTGTGTTCATCTTTACACCAGGATATGTCGAGCCACGTCACGAAACATTAGCTGTCATTTGTTTTCTTGTACACAAACATCCTAAGATACTTTCAAACCTTTTTTCTTTAAATGTCACTGTAAGCTGGCTTTTAATAATGTCAGCATTAGAACATAAATGATTCCTATAGATACACAGCATATCCACCTCCTCACAGACTGAGTGAAGCTCTTCTGCCCACAGAGAACTGTGTGTTTTATTCCACATAAACACCTTCTTATTTATTCCATCGTCTGCCATATAACATGAAGGGCATTCAACAGATTTTGTGCATTTAGATCAGTTTATATGTTACAGCGAGGACTGCTCAACCTTTGAAAACAGTTGTATAATGACTTCTGCGGTTTTGGGCGCATATTCTAATATCTGAGAAAATAACCCTGATGATACCATCAGAGTTATCTCAGCCACACATTAATAACAGAAAGTCTGTGTTACACAATGAGGGTGTGGAGCTTTAAAGACTTGCACATTTCTAAGGCACAGAGAGTTTACTGAAAGATGTTATTGAATTGAATTATGGGAAGTGTAGTAACCAGTTTTTTTGGACTCTGACCCATAATATGCACCGACACCAGGCTGAAAAGCAGCGTCTCACTGTGTTTCTATGCAATCATGAAATTCATGACAATATTAATGCACAATGTTATTTTTTCTCTGTTTAGTAACGCCTTCAGTCACGCTGTCGGAGAGGAATACCTCAAATTCTTTGATTTCACCGGGCAAACCCTGGATCATGCCCTGAGGTGAGAATTACAGAGGCGGAGCCTGGATTCTGTTCAGTGACATCTCTTACAAAGCACAAACTCATAAAACATCTCGTAATCTCTTTACATTCTTTTGCTTTCTCTTTCTTTCAGATCTTTTCTGAAAGTTGTGATACTGATAGGAGAGACCCAGGAGAGGGAGCGTGTGCTGCAGCATTTCTCCTGCCGCTTCCATCAGTGTAACCCAGACTCCTTCTCCTCTTCAGGTGAGTCTCTTACTTGATATTTTTGGTTTATGCTCAGAGACAGAGCAGCAACTATTCATGTATGACAGATGCATGTGTCATTATCACTTTCTTTTGTTTATATCCTCAGGTGCTGTGTTGGCTCTGACGTGCGCTTTGATGCTTCTCAACACAGACTTGCATGGACAGGTACGACACGTTCATGACTAAAGGAAATGATTGATGACATTGTAAATTTTGTTTTGACGTGACACTAGTTTACCAGCTGGTTAGAGATTTAGTCAGTCACATGTTTTGTGTGTTTGTTGATAGCATGTGGGAAAATCCATGTCCTCCTCTAAGTTTGTGTCCAACTTGGATGGGATGAATGAGGGTGAAAACTTCAGCAAGGATCTCCTGAAAGTAATACCCTCATTGAAGTTTTCAGAAAGCACATTTTATTGAAGCAAGGTTTAGTCCCTGCTGATGTAAATGTCATTTGAATTTTTCTTCTCCACCTACTTTTTAGAGTCTTTACAATTCCATTAAGAGTGAGCCGCTGCAGTGGGCTGTGTAAGTGGACAATAGTCATTTTCTCTCATCAATTCTTCCTTTGTCATACCCTTCACTTATCTAATCTCACAAAATAATCTTCCATCTTGTGTTGAAGTGATGAGGAGGAGTTGAAGACCTCTGTGTTGCTGGACGAAGATACGGGAGACGATGCACCGCTGCGCTCAAAAGCCAACCCCTTCCAGGATGTTCCTCACGACAAAAAGGCCTCAGTGGTCAAAGAGGGATTCCTCCAGAGAAAGCTTCATGCGGACATTGACGGCAAACGCAGTGAGTCCTGCTTGTTTTGCCTTTGAGAACAGTTTATAGTTATTATTCAAAGGTGAAATCTCTTATTTATTTTAACTGACACTTTAAAAGTGGGTGGTTGAGCATTTTAAGTACATGAAAACAACATCAATTGGTGAGTATGTATGATATTATAATGATGACTTTCGCTATGATGACAGTAATGGAGGACACGCACAGAAAATATCTAGTTTGTAACTTCTTAAACACAGTTCTGACTTTACACAAACTTTTATTTTGAAATGAGAAAACATTGTTTGGTTTGGAAAACAGACATTTTTCAGTTTTAATTAATCAATATTGACATTGTATAACCTCTCAAATAATATTATTATTTGTATGCAGTAAGACGCTTCAGCTCTCCATTAAAATAACAGTTGACTATATTTTGATATTTGTTAGGTGAGCTGTAAAGGTGCTGAGTGTCTTTTATTGTGGTACGCTTTGACTTCAGCGTCTTTAGTGTCTAATCTTCACATACATGCTTTCCATGTTGCAGCTCCCTGGGGGAAGAGAGGCTGGAAAACTTTCTATGGAGTTTTGAGGGGAATGGTCCTTTACTTACAGAAGGTCAGTAACTCAGCTTCAGGTTTTATCATGAGAAAATAACATCATACTGCCTATGCTTATAAATACATCTCTGTACTTTCCCCTCATTGTGTGTGTGTGTGTGTGTGTGTGTGGTGTGTGTGTGTGTGTGTGTGTGTGTATGTATGTGTGTGTGTGTGTGTGTGTGTGTGTCAGGATGATTACAGGAGGGATCATCAGACTAATGAGGAGGTGGTGAGTGTGCACCACTCTCTGGCCGAGCCGGCGGCCGATTACACCAAGAAGCCGCACGTGTTCCGTTTGCAGACGGCTGATTGGAGGGTTTTTCTCTTTCAGGCCTCGTAAGTCACAGCACAGCTGGAATCCCTATGTAGGTGTGTGTGTTTGCTAAATAATGCAACAGCCAGTGTTGAACATTTGTTTGTTTTATGCTCAGATCCAAAGTAGAGATGAACTCGTGGATCAGCCGCATCAACCTGGTTTCGGCTCTTCACTCCTCGCCTCCGTTCCCCGCTGCTGTCGGCTCCCAGAGGAAGTTCTTCAGGCCAATCCTCCCCGCCTCGCAGTCTGCTCACACTCTGGTACACACTCCTATTTCTCTTTCTTGGACGTTTTGATTTCCTTACAATTCCAAGTTCTTTTACTTTTTTTTTTTTTTTTTTTTTACTGAATCATTCTTGTTTTTCAGTGTTAAATATGTTACAGTGAACGCTGGTCAGCTGAAAATGTCGCAGGTTACTTAGCTGAGCATTTTAGCAATCTTTTCTCCATTGTCTAACTCAGAGATATCAGACTTTTTTTTATTTATGCCAAGCCACCCCTTTATATGAAAAATTTTGTCTTGTAAGTCACAAAACACCACATAGTTATTACCAATAATAATAATATACAGCAGTTACAGCTGCATTAATTTCCCAAAATCGCTGTTGTTTCCATTCACCTTTTCTTGATAATTTTAGAGACTAATAAAACCATCATATTTTAGAGTACTCCCTTTACCTTTTGCTAAACAGTGGTCACTTTGGATAATGTTAGGAGAGAACAGAGTCCTCACATCTAACATCTGTTACATAGCAACATCCAGTTAAAGTTTTGTTAACAAACAAAACCTCTGAGAGTGTTGGACTGAGTGAAGGTTCATTTGTCCTGTAAATTCAACTTTTAATTTGTAGAATACAGAGTTGTGTCTTCTTTCAGAAGTTACATAATCTTACTTTAAAATCAGTCTGTCTGTGTTTGTTTGGATGATACAAATTAGGTAATTATGTAATCAGGTTAGTAAAATTCTCTCAAAATGCAGTTGAATTATAAGTCAAAGTCAAAGTCAAAGTCAAAGAATTATAACTCTGATAACAGCTATTGCAGCACAGAAATGACATACATGATACATATTTTCTATGATACACATCTATACTGTGCAACGTCTAGCTGAAATGAATTTGCAGCCTTCATCCCTGGTAACACTTTCACTCACCATTAATTCTTTTAGTTCCTCAGCAGGATTTGCATGAAGTGTATTTGCATGAAGCCCTTTATCTGTTCCTCTCTGCTACTCCCTGTGCAGGATCGTCAGCTGCAATCTCATGCAGGTATGCTAGAGTCCTTCAAGGCGGACCTATCGTACCTGCACCAAAACACGCCGGAGGGCAAAAAAGCTAAAGCCAAGGAGCTGGAGGAGCATCGCGTCAGAGCAGAGTACCTGCAGCACGAGGTAGAGGAGGTGTTGTGAGTGAGAAGAAGAAAGTGTGTGTGTATATAAACGTAAAAAAGACCCACAAGTGACCCTGCCTCTCTTGTTCAAACCCCGCAGATGTGCCGCTATGAGACCTACATCCAGGTTCTGGAGGGCTGGATGAGCGTGCAGAAGACAGGTGATGACGTGTTGAGCGCTGCAGACCTGATCCTGTTCGATAAAGCCGTGTGTGCTGACTCTGTGGGGGAGGAAGAGGAGGAGGAGGGCAGCCTGAAAAAGTCTCACTCCAGCCCCTCTCTAGAGCTAGAGATGGCTCCTCCGACTGTGGTCAAAGTCAGACGCAATATCTCTGAAAGACGGACTTATCGCAGGACTATCATCCCTCGATGGAATAAAGAGGCCTGAGAGATGTTTTCCTCAGAGATAATACGACCGGTTCGTGGCCTTTTACAAAAGCAGTTTTATATATTTCTGCTGCGAGCTGATGGGAAGCACTGAGCACAGGAGCAGGAAAACACCAGAGTTATAAATGAAATCTGTCTCAGCAAGTTGTTTGGTTTTAGTGTCTTTCTGCATTTTTATCTTGCGCACTTTTTCAAAAATAAACCTCAGGGAATCCCCGACTCTCAGGCTGTCTCATAATAGAGGGGGAGAACCTGATTCTTTGGTTGAGGGACTCAGAATGTCTGGGCCTAATTTATTTTGTTTTTTAAAAAATAATTCTGGCCTGTTTTAATACTCAAAATAGTTCTAAATTGGTTTAATTTGCAGTGTTGTACGTCTTGGTACAAAAGGTGCCTTTTAAGACTTGCACCACAAGAGGGTGCTGTAGTACAGGACATGTCTGAGTGAATGTAGAGCGATGAGATGTGGGGTCATTTAGTTAAAAACTTGTTTTAAGAAACCCTAATTGCACTTTTGTTGTTTTTAATATTGTGCATAGATTGTTGATTTGTTAATGTCACTGTCACATATTCTGTTCATATGAAGGGTTTATTTCCAACGTGCTTTGTATTTTCTTCTCTTTTGGGGAAAAATAAAATGTTACTTGTGTTACATGTTTATCAGTCAGTATGGATGAGTCTGGTGATGATTTTAAGACTTAAGGTTTAAGTGTCTATGATTCAGTTGTTGTCTTTAAATTTAGATGTAACAAACACTGGTTGTTCAAACGTTTGCTCCACAGTTAAAGGTTTTGCGAGCTGTAATGTCAGATTGAAATAGGTTTCTGCAGCAGTAAGAATATGTGTAGAAAAAAGGGCTCAAAATGTGTTTATTTTATTTATTTTGATTTTTCAGCAAAGTAAGAGGAGGAACATTTTAAAAATCTCCAGAAAGCATACTATATACTATCTTTATTGCTTTTACAGTGTATTTTCAGTCATGTTTTTTTTCTTTCTTTTTTTTACTTTCTACGATCAAATTTGTTTTGTTGCATTTTCCATAAAAATGTAAAATCAGTTTTTGTTAGGATCCCAACACAGTGAAATGATTACAACTGAATGTGTGTGTTTGTTTCCATCCCTAGCTCAAATAACATGACTGTCTGTTACAGTATGCAGCCATTTTTATTTATTTTTTTATTTTTTAAATAAGAAAGTGTACTTTCAAGGGAAAAAAATGGCCAACATGATAAAGTGGGAGATATATACACAAGTTGTCAGGCACCTTTAAATATCAGGCTGGAATGTGTACACAGCCATCTGTTGTTTGTTCTCAATTTACTGTCTAATCTCAAAGTATGTTTTATTTTGTATAAAACCCTCTGTGTTTCCATAGAACTCTGAAACTGAACAAAAGGAGAGAGAAGGATTTTAAAATGTTAACAACAGCACCACAGGCTGATCCAACGAATAGATTCAACTTAACTCCAGTTAAATTGATCTGAGAGTGCAGTGGTTTATAAAAGTGGTCATTCAGGTACTGATCTTCCTAGAAAAACATGGAAACAATTACTTTACACTTTTGCTTTTTTTTTTTTTTTTCTTTTTTTTTTTCAAAAAACTGAATGTCTAAATTTGAAATGAATGTCCCAAAAAATTTACGATTGAACACCACGATTACCCTGAACTGATACATGGAGCAGACCCATTTGTGTGTGTGTGTGTGTGATCGCTCTCAGTGGCACGGGCCCCATTTTGTTCTCTTTCAGTCTGACATGTTGAGCAGCGGTTGACCTGGGGCGGTCGACAATAAGAGCAGGATGTCTGGAATTAAACCCCACCACCCACCCACCACTACACACACACACACACACACCACCTCCAAACACTCACAACACACACAAATACACTCAAAACACACACATTCCTCCCACTGGAATGTGATGTGACAATAGGAAACGCAATGAAGAGCACAGACAATACAGACAGGGGCACACCATCCTGTCTGGGTGTCCGAGTCTGATCAAGGCGCAGGATAAGCGGACATTTTGTTAGACCTGAAGCACCTTGTTCATCTTGTAGGTTCCGTTCCCACCTGGACTGACAGACATCAGGAAATCTGATCATCTGTGGTGCTTAATGTGATAATGCTCAACTTGTCCTGTGAATGGAAGTGGTATCCATTCATTTGCAGGAATAACAAAGGCTCATTAAGATAACGTCAGATTCTGCAGATGAGGGTGACTGATGGACCACATGAGTGACAGGCGCCCGGGGGCCGTTTCCAGCACCTTCAGCAGGGCACGCTGAAAGGCGACGCCATCTCAGCTAACCTACATGCTCTCGGGCCTGTGACGAAATGTTACAGCGAGAGGCAGCCATTAGCTGCTCTTGTTTTTCAGATCAAACTGAAATGTTTAATAATGTGTTGCGTTCAGGGGCCGCAGTCTGTGTTAAAGGTGCTCGTTTGGCGGTGGCGTCACAGTGGAGCCTTCGACTGAAGCTCTTCTCACATGGCCTGCGGACCATGACTTCGGCGGTGGTGGTGGCCTTGTTTTGGAGTACCATCTCTCTCCTCCTCTCCAACAACAATAATGACCGGTGCTGGAGCAGCAGGGGCTGCATTTAGCTGCTAGGTTCAGAGGGCATCCTTCCCAAGGAATTGGCCTGTTTTTTGTTCCATCTGCGCCACCCCATTCTCCAGCTTTGTGCGACTCAGTCAGGCCTGGGTGGGTAATTAAAAAGGCAAGAGCTCAAGTTGTGATCATTAGGGGCTTGGCCCGGCGTGGGTGCCAAAAAAAAGACCCCGACACTTAAGGTCACTTCTGCCCCCCCAACCCCCTTTTTTCTTTTCCTGTTTCTCTCCTCCCCCCTTGCTCACAATGTTCGCTTTGAACATTGCTCAACATCCACAATAGCTCTGAAATGCTTGGTAAATATGAGCCACAAACACCTGCAAACACTGCCAACAAACATAAACTGTACTGTAGATGCTCACATTCATCCCAGAGATTATTTTTTTTCCCCCCTGCCCTCAATGCTCCTCCTGACGCACATTCTCCATCTGCTGCTGACGCCTCGCACGCTCTACTTGTTACTCTTTATCTCTTATCTGCACTAACACTTAATTTCTCCCACTCTGGCTATTGAAAAACTGCTTTCTTCCGTCCCCCCCCTCATCTGTCTGTCTCTCCGTCTCCCATCTTTTTGCTCTTGACTGCTGCTGTTGTTGGGATGTGGCCCTCTCCATCCAGGGCCCTTGAAATCTCTCTGTGGTCCTTCCAGGGGGGGTTTGTTTTTCTACTCAGGCTCCATTTGCCTCTTTCACTGAGACATTAACTCCACTCTTATTCTCCCCTGCTCTTATCCACTTGTACCACTCCTGTAGCCTCCTGACTGTAAAGAACCAAACACACTCCATATATTCGGTTTCCATACGAGTGTCATTTTCCTTCTCAGTGGAAGTAATATTCTTTTATTGCTGTAACTTGCGTTCAAAGAGATGGGCACTGAAGAAAAACATCTTCCCTACTCCTTTTTTTCCTCCCAGACTGCACTCATTAGTGTGGCTTTTCTCATGGCCAGACTCAAACCCCAGACATTTTCATTTTATTTGCCAATCAGACCCAGTCCAAACACGAGTCACTCTTTAGATTTCATCATAACCGACCTTCATGCCCCTTTTTTACAAACGCTGAGCTTTTGTAGTAAAAGGAGCCTCTCATTGAAAGAGTTAAGGCAAGTGCCTTGCTTAAGGGCGTTTCAACGCATGACCTCTCTTTGCCCTCTCCTCTTCCACATGCACTCCTGCCTCTGACAACACTCCTCAGGCGCAGACTCGGCAGCTTTTAAGATGCAGGACAAACATACTGGACGGGAATCTCAAAGTCGGCGCTCTATGGGTTAATGCGACGTGTCGGGCAGAGCAAGAATGTTTGTGAACTAATCTCCTCCATCTTATCTCAATTTATCTTTCAACTCATACAGGAATCAGTTTTACCTCCAGGATTGAATCTAAATCTGTGAATATTTACATCTATTCTTCTTTACTTTGTAATGTTTAATCTACTGCGTGTAAATCAAGGATAAATCAGGATAATCGAGAAGTGTGTGATGTTGAATGAGGTATTTGTCAGCTGTGTGTTTGACTCCCCCCGGCCTCCGCAGGTCAACCTTCTCCCTCGGGGCAGTACCTGATACCTGGTAGATTTTATCCACCTCGATGTGTGTGTGTGTGTGTGTGTGTGTGTGTGTGTGTGTGTGCTTTGAAAGGTGTGTTTTTCTTGATGTCTCCCAGTCAATAGTAGCTTCCTGCCTCCAGGGCCTGTGTGTTGTTTAATAGGCCGGTCTGACACAGGGCACCTGTGTTTCCTTCCCTCTGTTCCTGCACAGAAACACCCTCTGTTTGGACCACTTTGCTCCGTTTGACTGGCACATTTGTTCCATTAAAGGCGGAGGAGATTAAATACCTTCTTGAAATTTGAGGAAGGTGTTGTCATTTGAAGTCTGCTCAGGTGTTCTCGAGGCTTCTGGCACATGATAACAAAGTGTCTCTGATACCAATATTTAGCCATGCTAGCAGAGTGACTCTAGAGACAGTGATGTGGTTTGGTCGCCACAAATGTTGCACATACATTCAGAGGATGAATGTATGTACAAATGAATGTCTTACAGACTTTAGTGATGCACTGTGATGCTCTCAAGTGCTATGAGGTTGGCACTTCTTGAAATCTCTTGACAGCTGTTGGATGTTTGACAGCAGTTTGACAAAATGAAAACTCCCAGCACAAGTTTCAACTGGCTTTTCAAGGTTCTCTGCTGAGGAAGGACACTAGAACTAGATGGCATTGAAATCTGGAGAGCTGGGCCATGTGTGAGAGGTTTTTTTGGTCAAACTGTTGGATTGCGGTGAAATGTGGTAGATATTCATGAATTATAGAAGCTTTTGTGGTTCCCAGACATTTCTATTGGCAGTATCATCAGGTCAAAATTAAAAATTTTCCAGTACTTAGACTTGGAGATCTACTGACATTCCCATCGGCCTCAGCTTTGTTGTGTCTAATTAGCAAATGTTAGCATGCTAACACATCATGTGCACATAGTCAACATCAAAATCTGCTGCAAAGTGAAAGGTGAGAAGTGACAGTTCTTCAAATGAGGATAATTTCACACAATTTTGGACAGTCTCTTCTCAAAGGCATTCGAGGTGTTGCGCTCCTTTTTCCAGGAGTAGCTGTGATGGACATTTAAAAATGAGAGCTTAAGAGAGGAGTTCAAATTGTGTCTCCTTTAACACCTCCACACACCTGGCCAGGTGGCTTGATGGTTTTGCAAAGTTACAGACGGAGCTTTCCGATGTCAGAAAGGTGTCGTGGTAGGAGGTTTCATACACTGTTTGACGCCCTGTGAAGTGCTTCAGTTGCAGCATACTGAGCCCTTTAATTGTGTAATGAAGCCAGAGAAGAATGAGTTGATGTTAACACTGACAGCGCATTCAACATAGCAGAACGAGAATGTCATACTGTGAAAGAGCTCCAAAATATTTGTGAAAGATTCAAAGGATGGTTCAGACGAAGGGTTCAGAATAATCAGTCGTGCCTTGTCCAAAATAATTAATAAACAAGGTGATGGGTTCACTCACACAATCTGGGTTTTCTCGAGGGCCACAAAAAACCCTGAGCCGGGCGGGGCCAACACAGCAGTGCTGCCATTCACAGTTTTAAACAACGACGTGTTCTGCAGCTCATTTGGACGGACGAATTCTGTCAGCCTACATAATACGTATTTGCCGAGCTGAATTGGTTGGCCAGTGTCTCGGGCCCAGAGATAAGTGGAGAACTTTCCAGATGACTGGCGCAGGACAACCCCGACCCGTCATCCCACTGATTGCCACACACTCCTCTGCTGCCTTTTTGGCAGCAATTTCTCCAGGGGCCCCACCATTCCTGTCTTTGAGTTTGTCCCCACAATGGTAATGGGACACATGCCTTTTCCTCCTCCACACACACACACACACACACACACACACACACACACATACACACACACAGCCTGTTATATCACACAAACACACACACACTGTTATATCACACAAACACACACACACAGCTACACATTCTTGCTCTGTCTCTCCATCACACATACACACTGTGTTAGTATGGCTCTGTGTTAAATGTAGTAGGTCCTGGTCGCCCCGTCCTGCCAGCTTTGTCTGCCCTCAGCTGTTCCGGCCCGGTGCCTGTATTGTGCTGCCGGGCTCATTACCAGAAGCACTGTGGCCCGAAACCTCCTCGCTAATAGGCCCAGAGAGAGACAGAGAGGAGTTATTTCTGCTGTGCCTTGTGTGTAGCAGTATAATGTTTTGTTTTTTACTCTTTTGGCAGCGAGACTGTTAATGTTTAACGTTTGCTGCAGTTATTTCTCTGGCCGGCCGTCAGCTGGCTGAGAAATCTGAAACTGGGCTCAGTTAAAAGGGTCTGCCTCGTCCCTGTGAGGCACATCCACTCGAAAGCTCCTCTGTATGTATGAATGTATATTGCTGTGTCTATGTGTGTGTGTTTCTGCATGCTTGAGCAGGGAACTGGAAAGAATGAGTGTCCAGTCAGTTGATGGGCTGTCTGGAGTGGGCCAGGCCACTTGGACAATAATGGGATGAAGTGCAGCTATTGTTTAAAGTTTACAGGGCAGTACGCGGTGTGTACAGTAGTGTGGCTGCAGGAGAGGGATACAAAGACAGGGGTGTAAAGAGGTGAGTGAGGAAAATGTTGAAATGTGAGGAGAGTGAAGGCTTGGAGAGGCAGAGAGAAAGAGGAGTGCATACTGTAAACAGAAAGATGTCAGGGCTGATCTTCATCAGCAGGCAGATACCACCCTGACTGAACTGATATTGAGGACTTTAAGTGATTCTCTTAGAAGTCAGACAAAGGCCTTCATACAGTCTGATTCAAGAGTTATGTAATTAGGTTTGAGAGTTTCTTTAATGATGAATTAGGCCATGAACTGCACAGAAGTTTGTGAACTGAAAATTACTGCAGAGGTTACAGTGGTCTAATGAGACCAAACAGTAGCCTCCATGAAAGAGGATTAAAAACTCCAGCGCTGAAAGTGAATCAAGTTCACATTTGTTTTCCCCCACTGCGACAGAGCCTGAGGTTTCTTCAGATTATAATTTTAAAAAAAGATACAAAAATAAACCTATAAGACAAAAATATGTCAAAATGGATGCCCAATAGGAACATAAACAAGAAAATAACCACAAAAAAGCAAAGAAAAAAAAATCAAAAGGCCTGTGTCATATGGAACAATGTTTTTTCAGAATGAATGATTTTTTAAATGAGGCTAAATTAGGCTAAAGGCTTCAGACTTGTTTTATCTCCCTGTCCATTAATTTCTATCCTTATTTTTATGTAATTTGGTTGATTTTAACTCGTGCAGGGAAATAAAAACTGAAACTTAAAGCTCAAAAGTCCTCATATCCTGTTACATTACGTTATATGTCCAGTGAAAACCCAGCACCCTGAGCGGGAGCCCAAAAAAAAGAGAAAAACGCGCTGTCGCCTATGGGTCTCGTTCAGGGAGTGCGCGCGCGGCCTCTCCCTCTCCATCATCCTCGCGGGCTGGATCCCGCGCGGTGGCACCAGGTGGGCCGCGGCACCGCCGAACCGTGGCCTCGTTAACGCGCCGCAATAATGAGGCCGCAAAGAGGGACGAAATAATTGCGAATAAAACTACATGATGCAGAAAATAAAAAAAGAAAGAAATTAAACAGATGCGCGTGTTTTCAGGATCATTGATTTCGTCCTTTTAAAATGCTGAGAGTTGCAAAAAATATGCAACATTTCAGGTTAAGCAGCTGACTGCCAGTGTGTAAGTACTTAGCTATAACTACAAGTAATAATAATAATAATAATAATAATATCAGTGCTTTACAACTAAACTTTTAGCTAATTAAAGGGAAAAAAACAAATAATTATTCCTTTTTTTAAGCTTATATAGCTTTTAAAACCAGACAAAAAGACAAGCTGCAAACAGTGATAAATTTGTCATGCTTTAATTAAAATAATTCTTTAGAAATTCATTATTTACATCTGCAATAATATTAATAACAGTATAAGAAAAAATAGTCACAGTTCTTACCAAACATCAGAACATCAGCATGACAACAAACTAAATTTATTCGAAGCGAAACAAATGTATTTCAAGCCTTGTTGGTTTTAGTAGCCAAATCACCCCCTCCCCTCATCAGTCATTCTCTGAGTAAAATTGCATCACTTCCCCATAAGTAATTCATCATTTACAATATGTACATATTGCTAAATGGATACATTAATTGTCTTTGAGGGGGCATACGTGGGCATTTTGTAATAATTGTGATTTAATGTGTCACCCATTAGTCTATGTTCACTACAGGAAAAGCTCTTAAGATCTGAATTTACAGTGAGAAATTACAAAATTAATTTTGCAAGCAGACACAGATCAAGAAAAGGAATTCATTTGTGTTGATAGGACAGGATTCACAATTAAAAAAAAAAAAGCATTGTAAACAAAAGCAGGCATAGTTCAGTATAAAGAAGTTGCATATCCCTACTCACTGAATCAGTGGAGTCAAGTTGCAGATGTGCGAGAAAGAAAGTCTTTGGCCAAAACAGCGTTAAAGAGCTCGATATACTGAAAATATGCACCTTGATGTGAGACATCAGGCTGAGTCTCTGGGGAAACAGGCCCTGCGAGGAGTTGGGTGTTAGCGATGTGTAAACCTGCATGAGTCAGAGTTAACCCTGGGAAACGGTGTCAGCACTGACAAATAAATAAAGTAGCTGTGGTAGACCGTGAGAGGATGTAAAAAATGTAAAAATGTGTCGCTGGTTTCGTCAGCAGAGTCTCAAGTTCACATCCAGTTTTGGACTTTCATGCCTTGGTCCATAATGATTTAAGTTCTATAGGTTCCACTGGGGGTTGGGGGGGTCGAGTCAAGTCCCTAATCCATGTCCACGCAAGCAGGGACTAGAGGTGGTCGTAGGCGGCTGTGGAAGGTGGAGCCGTAGCGGGAGGCCGAGCTGTAGTAATAGGGAGAACCTGCGGGGGGAGACACAGATAGAGGAAGGTGTTGATAGTAGGTGGTGGATCAGACTTTCTTTATCCATCTTATCTGAGGTTTTTACAGCAGATGGTGGAGTTGAGCGGCTTGGACTGTTTGTCCTGTGAGTGGATTGAACCTGAGCCTCTCTTGTGACTCTTGAGGAATCAAACAGAATCTAACCAGGAAGTCTGGAGGTGCTGTGGAGGAGATATCCCCTAAAACTCGGCTGATGTGCCTCTGTACTCGTGGAAAAAAGCTTCAGGGCTGATATACACAAGTCTAATGTCAAACCATATGTAGTGTATGAACAGAGATGGTACATGTTTGCTGGAATAGTCTGTAAAAAGAGTTTATCTGATTGTTAATTTAGTAAATGGTTCCTTTGTTAATTGTCTCCTTTGTTTAGCCTTTTTAGCATTTGCCTGATTCTATACTTTTTTTTTGCAACTTTTTCTGCTGCAAAAGAAGTTTCCAACCTCGTATGTCACTTGCCTGGTTAAATAAAGTTTAAATAGTAAAAATAAATCAATGTTAAAGTCATGTGGAGCACAGAGCCCTAACTAAATTCTAGTTAGTGATGCGACTAATGGTGTCCACATGGGGTCAAAACTGCATCATATGACATGTGACTGAGAGAATTTGGGCGCAGCTTCCTGGCAGGCGGTCATTTAAGTTCTGGTCATGACGAAATGTTTGTGAGTCACGAGGTCAGCAGATGTATTCTCTTCTAAATACTCAGATGAGGTTTGTGAGTTTACGCAGACACTCCTGAAAACATGGAAATGTCTTTTATTGTGAAGGTCATGGTCATTACTTTACGGTAAAAACTAAATGCAGGCAGAGTTGAGGTGCTAGATGCTTGAGGCTGTCAGCAACAAACAAACAGTGCACACACACGCACAGTGTCAGCGCTGTCAGAGTGTTCTTACTCACCCAGTATGCTGGAGTTGGTGAACCTCCAAGCTTCGCTGTAGGAGGTGTAGGGTGAATGGCTGTAGGACTGACCAGTGTAGTCTGCACCTGCTGCAAGACGAAAGGGAAAAAAAACTAACTTCATCAAACGCTCACATCGTGTGGATGAAAGAGAGAGAAAACATCAGTTATTGAAAGGAAAAACCTGAGAGGTCTGTGGAGTCGGGTTGTTTGTGTGTGTGCCAGTGTCTGCTCGGCCTGAGCTCATAATTCACCAACAGTTAGTGCAGCCTGTAAACCATTAATCTGTGGTGCAGGTGGATGGCTGAGGGTAAAATCCCTCGGCCCAGTGGTGCGTGCACGCAGCAAGCCCTCTACGCCCTCTTTCCTCGGCGCTCAGCCCCCCTCGCGCCGCTCAGCCCCTGCCCTCTGAAATGCCCTCCTTCCACCTCCTCCTCCTCCTCCTCCTCCTCCTTCTTCTCCTCTCTCCGTCCGACACTTCCTGCTTTCTGGCACTCCTCTTTCTTTATTCTCTCTTTTTTTTTAGCATTCCAATATCTAATTGGTAATTATGTTGGCTGGAATGAATCCCTGAGCTCCCCACCTCCTCCTCCTCCTCCTCCTCCTCCTCTTCCTCCTCCTGTCCTAAACCCCCCCAACCTCTCCCTCCTCCCCTTTCACTCAGTAATTGTGTATCAACGCTTCCTCACAGCGAGCCCACCAGAAAAATAATAAATCAGACCCTCTCATTTCGCGCTTCGGAGGGCAGACTTCAAATAAAAAAGGCACATCACACACACACACACACACACACACACTCTTTCTCTGTCTGGTCGTAAGTAGGCATCTTGACGCATACATGGAAACCCACACAAACGTGCACGTACACGCACACACCGCAAAGACCGCCCCCTCCGTTCATACCCAGGCTTTAACCCCCCCACCCCCTCCCCGCATCTCCCGCCTGGGCCCCCTGGTTCCCATGGCGATGGGTGGTCAGAGGTGTCTGGTTGGGGGTGGAGGGGTGGTGGTGGTGGTTGTGTGGGCAGCAGGGCGGAACCCCCAGCCTGTTCCCTGTACCCCCTGGGCCCACGTGCACTCGTGTGTGCACACACAAACACACACACACACAAAACCCAGTTCACCACCCTGGCAAGGCTACTCATTAACTCAGCCTGTCTCCCTGTTAATCTACAAGCCTCCATCACAGCCTTTTCTTTCTCTTTATTCCTTTTCCTCCTGCTTTCATCCACCTTGCTCCACTTTCTCTCTACCTGTTTGACTCATTCATTCACTCCTGATTTTTATTTTACCTTTAATTCTTCATTTGACATGTGTATTTTATGGTCATGTATGGGCTCCCTTACCTGCTACCATGCCTGTGATGGCAGAGGAGGAGTATCCTGTCTGGGCAGGGGAGGGGATGTGAGGTGGGTAACCTGGCAGGGTGGAGCTCACCATGTCACGTCCTGGAAAACACACACCAAAGCACACACCTTTAAAGTCACAATGGAGGTTCAAGTCTATATTTTACATTTGGTACAGGTCTGAAGAATTTATTTCACTGCAGAGAAAATACACCGAATTAAAAGCTGAAACAGATTAGTTGCTCGTCAGATCTTTAATTGCAAAAGTTTTAATAAAAGGTTTATCAATAAGTTATTTTGTATAAGAAAAAATAAGTAAATAAGTGGTTTTAGCTTCTTGGCTGTAAACAGTTGCTAGTTTCCTTTGTTGTCTACTACAATAAAATGCATAGTTTAGAGTTTTTCACTATTTTCTGACAATTCATAGATGAAATGATGAATTAGAAAACTGATCTAATAAACTGCAGATTAATCAATAATAGAAATGATCATTAGTCGCAGCCCTACACTGAATGGCCCTTGCAAACACAACTGCAAAAACCTTTGTTATGAGCATGATCGTGAGTGAGATGGATGCCTGTGTTACCTGAGATGATAGACTGACCGCTGAACTGCCCGTACACTGGTGCATGATGGGAGAATGAGTTGAATGCATTGGGGAAATGGTTGGAGCTGCAGCTGCTGCCACCGCTGCCACTGACAGAAATGGGTTTCTGCAGCGCCTGCAGCTCCATGAACGCCAGGTTGGATGCCGCCATGTTTGGGGAGGGGCTCGTGCTGGTCACTTCTGGGGACATTTCCTGTTTTAGACAGAGCGGCAGGGGCTGTAGGGGGTCTGAGGCGGTGGCGGCCCGTGTGCAGCGAGGGGGCAGGTAGGTGAGAAAATGAAAACAAATGGTGCAAATGAGTGAAACTACAAACCCAGAACACAAAAAAGAAAAAAGAAAACTGAGTGAAATGTCAAAAGCAAAGAGAGAGTGGGTGGGTTCACGGTTGTGTAACAGTCTCAAAGATGCTGATGCCGTCAGCATGTTTTAGACTTCAACTTTGTGCCATGTGCTTCACCCGGGGTCAAGGGGCATCGTCATCTAATATTAAGAGTCTCACCGGTCACCATGGTATAGCTCTGGTGCGCTGTCAGGTTCCGGCCAATGGTGGAGCTGGATGTTGAGAGGCTGGTCTTGGCCTCGTCTAGGCTGCCATTGATGAGGGACAGTGGGTACAAAGTCTGGGGATGACGAACAGGGATTAGCTATTGGAGGAAAGTGGAAGGAGCAAATGTGCATTTGTGCAAGTCAAAAAACAAAGACAGAATTACTATATTTGGGGTAATTTACAATTCCAAATTGTAGAAAAACCAAAAACTTAAATGGAAAATAAAACTATTACATTCCCCTTTAGGCCACATTTCAGTATTAAATCTTTAAGTATTTTGTGTTTCACTGTATGTTGAGCACTAGTTATTCACATTGTGCTGCTACCTGCTCTGTCTTGCTGCTGGAGGCCGAGCTGAACGAGTCCGGCGGGTAGTGGTGACGGTCAAACCCACAGTCCAGATGTTGCGAGGTTGCTGAGAAATGATCCACCCTCATCTGTTTCCTTGGGACGCCCCCGCTGCCCTGAGAGTCTACGCTGTGCCGACAACTCTCCTGGTCACCTGCGAGACACCGAGGAGGACGGAGGGGAGATATGATGTGAGTGGTGAAACCGCCAAAAAGGAAAGTTAAAATGTTTCATTAGTAAAGTTCTAAAATGATTTGCAGTTGTTTAACTGTTTGACTTTATTGTGCCGGGAGTAGTAACAGCCTCCTCCATCTTGCCTGTTGACATATATCTGATAGATTCGACTCCACATGCAGCCACAACAAAACAAACTTGCGCCGACGTTCAGGCATCTCATTTGTTTGATCTAATTCTTACTGTCGTCGTGGCTCCTCTTGCCCTCGGCGCTGGGATGGGGGATGCCCAACAAGCCGCTGATGGAGTAGGTGGAGCCCAAGGAGTCTGACTGAGGGGATTCGGGAGGGGTGACCGCTGAGCTGGGGACTGGGGAGGGGGAGAAGGGACAGCGGACAGATTTGAGATAGAGTGTGGAAATGATACTGTACATCTTAGTGTGTCCTGTTGCCACAAGGTCACGAGCTTAATCCTACAGAACGATGAGTGCTATCTATCTTTAACCTTAATCCTTCAGCATCATGTGATATTGTTTAGTGATATGGATGATGATACACAACCGTCACCGTGCATGTGTTTGCGAATGGCGCAGACATACTTAAGGTTTGTCCCGGACTCAGGCCTTTTCCATCCAGAGGCAGATTGAACGGCTGTTGGACCTTTGTTCGTATTATTCTGAAACAACAAACAATTTAACATTTAACATCGCCTCTGCACTTGTTCCCACTCATCCACCTCTCCCCTAACACCTCGCCCGCCGAGCCACACTGGCTCTAACACGATTTCACTCATAATCCAGGTTGTCACCTGTTAATGGAGCTCACGCTGGGCACCGTGTCGCTGTCGCACACTCCCTCCGCCAGCAGTCGGTCCCTGATTTCCCACGCGAACATGGTGGGGTTCTGCCTCTTGTACTCCGCAATCTTCTCCACGACTTTTGGGGTGGCCACCTTGGGCTTGGAGCCACCAATCACGCCAGGTTTGATGCTGCCTGTCTCATAGTAGCTGAAATTAAGAAGGGCGTACAGGACTTTTATGGAAAGGAAGTGAAGGAGTTCAGTCCGTTTAAGTCAAACTGTCTGTGATACGTAAACAGGCTTCCAGAGGTCAAAGAACACAAACAGGCAATAACAGGAAGTTGAGTAAGGCGCTCGCTGGTGTACTTACCGTCCCAGGATCTTGCTGACGCACCCGTGGCTTACTCTGAGCTGCCGGGAGATGTCGCAGGGCCGAACCCCCTGGTGGGCCATGTCCACAATGCGTTGCCGGATCACCTCCGGAAGTGGACGGCCATTAACAAACATTCCACCTAGTTGGTTAAGACCCCCATGACCTGGGGGAGGAGGGGGGATGAATACTCATAAATGTCATGGAACCTGAGACATTGAGACTAGCCGACATCACCCAAAACTTAGAGTGAGATCATGAAAACAAAACAAAAAAAAGCAGCTACATTGATGAAGTTATATACATGCTCACACAGTTTATAGACACTCCTGCAGTGCCCAAACAAACACACTCGTCTCTGATGAGTGGACATTCACACAAGCACAGAACGTCTACTTATAAGAAATGCATGTTTCAGCCATTAACTTATTTAATGTTGCAAGCGAAATCTAAAAAAATAGCTGACAACAAAGAACAAAAAGCTTAGGAAATGTCACTGTTATAATGTGTTATTGTTGCTGCATCTGGCATCTTATTTTGACATCTGAATTGATATACAGTAAATTAAATTAAATGTACAGTGGAGAATTATTTCAAATGACCTTCATAAACTCCTTAACAACTGTGGCAGCACAGGTGTCATAAGTGTGATGAAAAAAGGAGGACACACAGGACAAAAGGACAGCAATAGAAAGAAACCTTCACTGATGTGAGCAAAGAATCAAGAGGGTTATGAAGATGATTGTGATATTTATATTCTGGAGTTGATTTATTTACAATAGAGAACTTCCTGTAATCTGAAAAATTATGATATCAAATGAAATCATGCTGAAAGAGTATAATATAAACATACAGGTTGTTATATTCTGCCCCTGCATAACTTCACATACAAACAACAAAACTTTTAAACTGCTGATTGTTTGATCACTTGCAGGGTAATTAGCTTGTTATGAATAACACTTACAGTCTTACTCTCATAACCCTTATCATTATGCCACTAATTTGTTGTGAGGGTTGAACCATGAGACTCAGTTAGCTTAAATGAAGCTAAGGTGACTGATTGTTACTTTGTGCTCAGAGATCATAGAGAAACATGCCCTTTAGTTAAAACAAAACAAACAAACAAACAAAAAAAAACAGTTATTTTGGATTTTCCTTATTTGAGTACACACATATATACACAAACAAACATTTTAAGCTGGAAATCTGAAATGAATTTAAATGAATTTAAAGTATGATTCACAAATATTTATGCATTATCTCTCTTGCATCTGTCATGTGTATATTTTTCATCTTTTGTGAAGTACCTTTTTATATGAAATAAAATACAGTTCCCAAATAAATAAAATAAATTATTATTAGTAGTAGCAGTAGTATTAGTATTAGTATTGAAAAATTATGAGACTTTGTTAACTTTTATTTATGTACATGTGGTAGGCTAAATTATTTCACAAAATAAGAGGGTACTTTGGTGGATCCTAATATGCCAAAACATTTTTGGATATGTCAATATCATTAAGGCCTAATTACATTTTAATGCATATGAATCTCATTATTGGTTACAGCTAATGTTGTGTCGTTCTGATATTAGTGTCAAATATCAGTGTATAACTGCATAAAAACAGATTTGAAAAAACCCACTGTCAAGATATTCGATCATAAGCATCATAAATGCTGTAAAAAAAAAAAAAGTCGTAAAAACGATTTTTTCGCCTGCATTGATCTAAATCAGCTCTGTCAAAGCTGCTCCTGGAAAACAACAACTGTCTCTTCCTGATAAACACTGATAGACAAAAGCGCTCGCTGTGTCGCACCGGCGGCCTCTACTATCTTCTCTATAGACTGCACGGTGGTGACTCTGCAAGAACACCATTGCTTTTAATTTAACCCATTGAGCCTCTTCTTCCTCTCAGCCTTTTCCCAGCTTTCATTTCCACATCAAACAGTGGCGGGACGGGGGATGAGGGAGGGAGAGAGAGGGGTGGGTGGTGGGTAGGGGGGAGCCTCTATTAACGCTGCCAGCGGAGTGTGGAAAAAAATCTCCCCGCCAAGCTTCATCAACCTGCAGGATATTAAAGCGGAGCAGCCCCCGGGGGGGGGTGAGCACGCGGGCGCGCGCACAGACACACCGAAAAACAAGCAGATAGATAGATAGATAGATAGATAGATAGATAGATAGATAGATAGATAGATCTGGCTGAAGTGGCTCTGAATAGGATTGTATCTCAGAACTTTAAGTGCCATCCAACTAACTTCCTCAATATCTCGCACAGCAACCAAAGGAAAATATCAATTCACCCTCACAATGTGAAGACAGGACTTATCCCCCAGTTGGGCTAATACATTACTGATTCACCATTGGACCAATATCCAAACCACAGCCAACAAAACTTTATTTGAAATTGAAGGTCTCACGTTTCCGAGGCAAAACACGTTATTGACAAATTTAGGACAAATGTGCACAAGACACAGACCTGTGGGTCTGACTTTTTAACCCACATGTAAACATTGTGTAACCTAAATAAAGAGCTGCAGCAAGCTAAGATCCAACATAGTAGCACTTTATCTTAAGTCCCCACTTAGCAGTCAAAGCCAACACACAAATTTAATAATGATGATGTAGTTCTAAGCACATAATAGAAGATTTTACGTGTTTATTTGTCAACAATCAAAACTTCTACTTCTAAGACAGATTTTATATTACAGTTACAACTGTGTTTTACTACATTGTCAGTCGTTATAGTGTGTCCTAAACTTTTTAAAATATGTATATACAAGTTATAAATGCTAAATAAGGGGACCTCAAGTGTTTTTTTCCCCAAACTTCAAGCTACATAAGGAGAAATCAAATGGGAAACATGGATGTTAAGTGGTTATTGATATGAAGACAGATCACAATTCATGGCAAAAACATGCAGAGGTTTAAAAAAACAAAAGAGACCAAAAGAAAGAAAAGACCAATTTTCTAATCCTGTTAATGTCAGGAAACGTTAAATATGTTAAACTGTTCAGTCAGCAGCAGAAGAAGCACAGGAGTCTGAGAAGCTTGTGTTGCGTATTTACCTCTTCCGCTGTTGTTGGACATATCCCTGAGTTTTTGGTCCTCGCTCCACCAGCTGAACGTGACGCTTGTCTCCACGCTGTCCCAGTTAAAGTGTTTTTACTCCTCGTACCGCTTCGTCTGGCATGAGTGTGCTCCTGAGTGCGCACTGCTGATCACACACTGCAGGAGGACACAGGGGTTTTTTTTTGTTTGTTTTTTTTTTAATGAAACTGGCTGTTTGTCTTACAAGATGCCTCCGAGCTCCTACAGAGCAAACACTCAGCTGGTGTTCACTCTGGGTGTCTTCATTAATCTCTACAGAGAGATACTGGATATTGTCTTCAGATCACTTGTGCATATGTTTATTTATTAGTGAGGCCGGCTGTGGACTGCAGAAGGCCCAGTTGACAGATCATGAAAATATTTTTTAGCTTCTTTAGTGTATAGAGTAAGTCCATGTGTCTATATTTGTGTAATTTAATAACCAGTATTTGTAAAACATGAAAGCCTTCGGCCAACCCAGATCACTGCTCCTGTTACACATAAAATTTCCCTTCATTAAGTGCTTTGTAATTAGCATTGACTGGACTCATTAATCACATATATCACTTATCATTATAACCAGTAGTGTATATCATTTTGGCTCTTGAATAGCAAAACTGAGGCGTGATAAATATATTGTGATGTAACACAGTTTTGATCTAAGTGGGAAAAGTAAAGTAAATCATAGTTGTGGTGAGAGTTTGAGGAGAAAGAATCACTCCTCCGCACGGTTTCTTACTACTGATTCACCTTTTGAAGAATATTATTATTATAATACAAAACCTCACATTATCATTACTATACATAGCATGAGAGCTATCACTATCACTACAAGGTATCAAATGAACATGATGTAAAGGAATTTTCTTAAAGATCAAGTGACTACTCCTTCTTGGATTTATAGAACAGAATGGACGTTAAAAAGAAAAGACGACTGATGGATTTAAGAGATGTGACAAATTATTAGGATCTTAACTCTTAACTAAAAGATGTTAAATCTGTTGTAAATGTGGTGGCTGGCAGTTGTTATTGCCCATATGTAAGTCTCCATCTGCTTAGCTGCTGCTGCTGCACACATCTCCACTTCCCTGCAGAATAAGCTGTGTGTTTTTAAAGGACTTTGAATGATTCACGGTAATAAAAGAAAAACATAATGTGATGCATTAATAAAAGGAGACAGTGACACCATGTTGATTAATGCACAGACTCAGAGATAAGACGTGCTGTAAATATACATCAAGGACAATTGTTGGAATAATATATGATGTTTTTGGTTTAAAAAGTAATACAAGTGGAAAAGAATCACAGATTTGCAAAAGTTATTGAAGCTTTGTGTTATTTCTAATGTGTGTAACTGCTTAATCCTAAAATTCAAACTGTCATTTTAGTGTGTCAGGTGTTGTCATGTCCTGCTGGGTGGCACTTTACTATAAACTAAATAATTGGCAGACTGTCACACACTGTTAGATGTGACGATTGACAACATAAGTCAAGGTGCAGTGTTTGGTTTAACTCAGATTCATTTTAGTTTGTCGCTAATAACATTTAACACTGTGATAAGATTAGAAATAAAGCCTACTGTGCGTTTGCCAGGTTTAATTAAGTTTAGTCTTTTGATGTTTGTGTTTGTGGATTAACTTATTTGGCACAAATGCATTTATTTGAAAACAAAATTTGAAAATACAGTGTAACTTGAAATTAAATTTAAAGTTTTTGTTGAATGTAAAAGAGTATTTTTTCAGTGTATCATGACTGTTTGCAACTTGTGATTTGGAAAAAAAATAAATAAATCACCAAAACCCCAACAATTTTAATTTCAAACTTTAGGTACCCCTGACTCACTGATATGATACAAAATAAAATGATTAGTGAATTTTTTTTTTTGAATTACACCCTTTACATGTAAATAAAAAGATTTTACTGGTTGCAACAAAAATGCAATAAATTACGTAATTATTATAATAATATAACAAAAGAATTCTCAGTGATTAATAAATCACTAATGGACAGAATCAGTTGAGAGCTGATTGAAGGACTGAAAACAAAGAAGCTTCTTACATTTCCATGATTGTAAAATGTAGCTATGTGACTCTGAGTACAATGTATATAACCTTTATAATAATACTAAATATAACTTACTGTTGTAACTTTTACTGACTGTTATTAATTGTCCCTGTTAATAATAACTGATGTTGCATAGATGCTGTAGATTAACATAAAGATTTGGACATTAAATTCCTGCAGGATTGTTTATATTTGGCCTCGGTGTCTTGCAGAAATGTAAAATGTATTTTCTTTAAATCAGATAATTATTTTTGCATTTTAAGACTATGGTTTATGTCTCTTCGTTTTTTGGTTTTCTACCTTATAGTTTCTGTTTTATTCCGAACATGATTTATTTAACATGCTGTCTATTGTATATATCGGTCACACCAGCCTTCACGCATTTTCTGTTAGAGAAACAGACCAATGGTTTGCGCATGGTCACAACATTTATCGCATTGAAGGAATGTGGTAATTTACAGAGTTGAACCACATTAGAGAGAGAGAGGAAGTAAAAACTGTAATACATCAAAACTACAGCTTATAAACTCTTACTCTGGGCCAAACATACAGGTAAATTTTAGGTCTGTACTGGAGAAAATTAAAACAATACATACACGTTTATTATTTATCTACAAATGCTGTACATTATTATGTAATGCACAGGTCAGTTTTTTTGCAACGAAGACTGACAACATAAGGTGAATGATTATTCCTACAACAAACTTTCCTCATTTTGGACCCGGGTCACATCTTCACACTATAATTACATAAAACTGGTCTCATCAATTGTCATTTTCCATGTTTCACCAAACAGACTCATAATGAGCCGACAGCGCTGTCTGACACAGTGTTTATTATATTTATTTATTTATTTTTGATAATTTAAGTCTCCTCTGCTTCAGCTCGCTGTGTCTTCAGGACTGACTGCGGCTCAACTGCTAATATTCTCATTCACACATCACATTACACAGCCATAGATTTCCGTGAGCAGTTAGAACCGGAGCTTACCTTTCCACGATGAAGCTCAAAATGAAAAAAACGTCTCCCCTGCAGATATTCTGATATTATCCAAATGGTGGGACTCTGATGGTGTTAACACGGTGTGCGTCCGTCCGGGCTGTCCTGTTGTGATATGTTGTGTTGTGTGTGCGTGTGCAGCCAACACTCAAGCCAGGTTTTATCCAACCGGAGTTGCGCAGAGGATGGAGCCCTGCAGCCATTGGAGGAGGAGGAGGGGAGAGAAAGGAGGAGGTGTGGTTCTGTGGAGAGGAGAGAGGCACGCTCCCTCCACCTCCCTCCAGGACGACTCACCCTGTGTTTTGATGGCACCGAGCGACTGTACGGAAACACTTGTCAAAGAGACGGCTTGTTTCCATTCACCTCCAGCCACTTTGATTAGACCGTGTAGTACAGGCATGTGGCACCGCTTCCGACGGTCCGAGCGCCGATTTCACACGCAATTTAGTGCTTGATGTGCTGCGATCCGCCACAGGTTTTGCCTGACAGGTAGACTAACACCTGACCGAGGAACAGAAATTGTTTGCTTCAATACTTTTTACTCAACACTCGTGAACACTCGTAATGAAATAAAGTCACCTAAGGAGCAAAAGCAGATTTCGATCCAAACTTTCTGTCCCACACAGTCTTATTATAAATCTATAAGAGATTAATGAGATCATTGTCTCCAAATATCTACTGTTTCAAAGCTAAAACGGGGAATCCCGTCCAAGGAATTTGCCATATAATAATAATATATTTATCTGTGTATCTTCACATCTGTCCTGTAAAAAAAATGCAGGTAAATACATTTTATTCCTGTATTTAGCTCAAATAAAACACCTGGAATCATGAAATATCTGATGTCAGGTGACTGTTGGACCAGAGAGGCATCTTTTTTATAAATAAAGTTTGAACTTTTTTGATTCTAATAAGACTGTAATAGTGTAGCCAGTAACAGTAATAATTAAAAGTCTGTTTTTATAGGATCTTTCATAGCTCTTCTTGCTCTTTTCCTTCAATTATTTCTTTGAAATTGAGTTTACTGTAAAGCAGGACAGATGGTGAGCTTTTCTGCCTCTATTGGCGAGATAAAATGTAATAGAATAAGCAAAAACAAACTCTTTTATATGCCATGATCTGATGAGTAAAAAGGGGGAGAATCTTTGAGAGATACTTTTCCTACAACTTCCAGCTCAGTGTGACGCTGCCTCTGGATGCTGTCATTTATTTCTCAGCCTGCATGTGTGTCTGTGCTGAAGTGTTAGAGAATATTTCTGTACTGCAGAGTTTTTTTTTTTCCTAAGACGACTTGAAGTCTCTGTTGATTCTACTTTCTGCATGCGCGTGATGTCACACCAGGGTGTCAGGATCCCCCTGAGTTAAAACGCTGTTAATGTTGTTTCTCACAAACCTGTAAAACAAACACAACACCTCTAATGACAGTCATCCATGGCACCAAGTCTCCTGTCAGCTTTTCAGCCATATGGAGCTTTTTTTTTTTTTTTTTTTTTTTTTTTTTTTTAAAAGGGGGAACTCTACTTTTCGTGAGAGAAAATTAGACTGGTTTTAAATAAATTGCCTCGCTTCTTTTAACTCTTGATCTGCGAGGATTAATTAATAGTTTTATACAGATGTATTCAGTTTCACAGCAGGTTTACGACCAAAATGCTGGAATGAGCAACTCCAGTCCTTATCTCGCCCGTTTGTGATTGAAGTCCTTCATTCCTCGTCTTTAAAAAAGCTCTGACTCTACATCAGTGCCGCTGGAGAACAATGGGACGACTGTTTTTAAATAAATAAAACCGTCAAGAGACTAAAGGGAATCATAACATCAGATGGAAACAGAGACAGTCCTCTGTAAAGTGACCAGAGCGCAGAGAAAATGACAAAGTGCCCGGAGGGAGAAGTGGCAGAGGAGAGAGAAAGAGGTTACAGAGAGTTTAACAAGGGATTAAAACTCATAGATTGGTATCTATCGCGATGATACTGTGAATTAAAATAGCGCGTAATTATAAGGGTCCACTCGCCAAAGGGCAGAATTCACACACGCCCTAAATCCGGGCTCTCATAGCGCATAAAGCAGGATATCAAGAAAACATTCAGAAGTAATGATGTGAAACTGCAACTGTAAGATCTGAAGCATCTTTTCGTCAAACTCCACATTCAACCCCTCAAACACTTTTATCTTTGTTTTCACACGGGCTGTCAACAAAGATACTGTCAGATATCATTGGAGCTTTTTCAGACTACACAACAGTTTTTCATTTTGGATAAAAATTCTCGATGAATGCATCAGTTCGCTATTGACAGCTACACTGAGTGGAGGAATAAAGTGTTAATCATAATGCAGATTCCCTGACTGCAGAAGCACAAACACACACACACACACAAAGTTAAATTGTTGGTATTCTGGATTTTATAATCATTAAAAACGTCCTTTACACTAAAAAAAAAATGGGAAAAAGATGTTGGTCTGACCCACAGCCTGTCCTGATTTTAAACAAAATCTTGTATATAGTGAAAAGAAAACTGGCAGTTTAATGACACACAAAGGACATGATTCTACTGTAACTATGACCTCAGCTATGAAGCTGTTTCTCTTATTAAACAGTTATTTTCACATGTTTTTATGTGTGTCCACAGGCCTACTGCAGAGAGGTGAGGTGTAGAGAGAGGTAGAATGACCAGTAAAATGCCTCAGTGATGCTTTACAAGGTGAAACTTTGGGAAATGAGGAAAATTGTTAAAAATACATATGAAGTGGAGAAATAGTTTGATTAAATATGTTTTGAATTTGAATGCAAAATGGGGGTTATAGTTCCAACACCATTCCTCCAGACAAGTTTGTTTTCTGAAATGTTCTGCAACAACCCTCATCTCAGATTCAGTAAACATATTTTACTTTAACTCCCCATATTTAATATCTATAAGAACCATACAGTAATGTAACACTCTAGGCTATAATGAGCAGATTTCAGTGTTTCTTAATGTATTTGTTAACAGCTATAACTCTGCCTGTAAACACCCATGAATGGAGGCTGCTGTATAAACAGATAAAGAATGTATTAATAAAGTTATAATTGTTGACAAATACATTAATATCATTATCTGACAGAGTTTGTGAAGCCTTGAACACATCTTGACGCCTTGGCTCACTTTCAGTTTTTATGTATATGTCCAAAATCTGCAGGCTAGTTTCCCTCTTGTGTACATACTGCTGATTTAGTAAATAAACTGTGCGTATTTACATGGAGTAAAAAAAAAAAAAGAAGAAGTGAAAACTACATTGTAAAAGTAAATAATTTCAGTGGAACAAATTCTCATTTTTATTTTAGAACAACTGAGACTGCTTGTTAAAAAACATACTAAATATACCATGTTTATGTCTTTATTTTTCTTTCCGGGTGTGTCTTGTTGACGGGTGTATCTCCGGATTTACTTCCCCGAGCAAAGTTTGTGTCTCTGCGTAAAACGCAGCGTAACCTGCGGCGACAGGTGGCAACAAGAGACGAGGGTAAAAGGTCAGAGGGAACACTTCCGACTGCAGAGATAAGAGGAAACGTGCAGTAAAGACTTCGCTGTTTCAAGTTTTTGGAATATTTTCAACTGCCTGTCAAAGGTAATGCAACACAGCACAACACACTCGGTTTTCCAGACATAAAGTTCAGTGTTTTCTTCGTTATATTATTATCGTGTATTTTGACTTGTGTAAAACACTAGTTACAGGCTGTGAATATTTCTGCATGTCTACTTTACATGTGTAAATAAAACATTACAATAAGTAGGATGAAATCATGAGGAATGTGAGCTAAATAAAGTCATTAAAGGGCGCACAAAGACAGTGCGCACCTGAGGATACTGGAGCAATATCACTGAAGATAAATCATAGAGCTCCACGCGCACACTGTGAGTGTCTCCTCACCAGACTCTTGAGGAACGTTACAAAATTTGGATTGAAAACACATGCTTATCAACAGCTGTTCTGAGATCAGCCATCTCCCATCTTTCACTCAAACTCAGCAGAGGTGTGAGTCTCTGTGAACTCGCGCGCGCTCCCGCAGTGATGCATCTCCTCCAGCAGCTCCTCAAAGATGAATGCTCGCCGGATTAAAAAAAAAGAAAAAGAAAAAAAAAAAGGAAAAGAAAAAGCGCCCACTTTGCCACTTAATGACAACTTTTATAAATCTAGCCGAGCGAGCGCACGTCTCTTTGTGGTCAGCGAGTCGAGATGAGCCAGATAATTAGGTCATAATAGCTGGAGAAACACCTCAGTATTGATGATCCCATTAGGGCAATGATTTTTCCCAGTGCACAAGTGCTGAAAAGTATATTTCCTACCCTGTTCTTGGTAAAGAGGGTTTCCCTCACCGTTATTCACATGGATAATCATTATTTTTTTTTTTGCAATGAACAAGGAGAATGAGAGTCAGACTTGATCTTTTCCTCTCAAATGCCCCTTTTCTGTCATATGTCTGTATTTGTGGGTTTCTACATTTTGTGTAGGGCCTTCTAAGGAGCACAGAAAGACCACTGAGACACCACATATCAACTGTGAGGTCCATGACAGTGCGTTTCTATTTGATATGAGAAGTTCTTTTTAACAGTTTTCCCAGAAAGCTGTAGACATCTGACAGTTACAGTGCTGTCTATATGTTGCCATATGGGATCCAGTCATGTTGAGGATTTGAGGCGCTCCTCCTCGCTGCTACTGTCACAACGATGCCTGTGTCGCCAATAGCTTTTCAGCTTTTACCCCTTCCTTCATCCCCTTTTCTCTCCGACCAGCCTTTACCATCTGTTTTTGGCTCCCCTCCATTCTGTCCTCTCATCTTTTTCTCCTCATCTTCCTGTGTTTTGTGCGCCGTCCACCCTCCCACCAGCATTGTCTGTCTTAGTCCAGCCCCTGTCCATTGTCCCCCCCCCCACCCCACCATCCCTGCGCCTCCCATTTCCGCTTTGGTGTTGCCCTCTGACCCCGCGCTCTGTCCTCCCCCCATGTCCCTCCTGCTGATGCCCTTCCACACCCTCGCCTACTCCCCCCTTACCCTGCCTGGGACCCCCAAATCTTCTTGTTCTTCTCTTGACTGCTCTCCCTTTAAGTTTTTTTTTTTTTTTTTTTCCGGGTGGCTAATAACTGTTGCCAGCAAGCTCCACACAAAATCCCAGCATGATTGCTATTGTGAGGCCCACAATGGCATACAGGCTGTAATGGCCATTAGCAACAGAAGGGCCTGGCCTGTGAGCAGTGTTTAGTTGTGTTTAACCCGCATGCAATTTGGACTGGTGGTCTGATGTGAACTCCTCTAACCTTCCGATCGATCAGCCACAAGTTTGTAATCTGGCTCTGTCAGTCTATCACTGAACCTCTTCCTCACTTCATTCTGGCTTCATCCTCTCTCCTAAAAGACTTTAAAAGTGGAAGAATTTACCAAAATGCACACTCATTACCTTAATGATTTACATGAATGAGTTCAGTGTGTGGGTGATACAGGCCACAAACACCCCCCCATCGACACACACTAGTAATTGCAGGAGACTTTGAGGATCAGAGTGACTGGTGAACCTTGTCTTCATGCCTGTCAGTCAGAAGCGGTTTCCACAGAGACAGGCATCACAAAGTTGGCAACTGGCTGTAATGATACGAGGGATTGGCGGAGCTGAGTGTCCCCACGGGAACTAAGGTGCTCTGCTTACAAGCACAGAAAGAGATGGGAAACAGATTTAATCAAATGAATGGTTAAAAAAAAGCTCTCATTATCCACGGAGCGGTATGTGGCTGTAATGCAGAAAATACAAAAGCACGACTCTGTTAGCAGCCGGAGTGAATGTCAGTGGGGAAACCAAAACGCTTAGTGTCATCTTCTGGATAAGTGTCTTGTTTCTAATTAACTTGCTAAAGACACTCAGAAGAGAACCAGTTTACACAATAGCAAGATTTTGTTGTGTGCAAGTGTCTTTGAGAAAAGATCTTCATATATAATTGACTAAGATTAAAGGGTCATTTCAACCAAATTACAACCTCCAAACAAGCATACTTTCTCACTTGCCCCTACTTCAGTAGAAATTAGTTCTGGTGAAAAGTGGTCACAGTGTGGTTTGTGGATCATCTTAAATGGTGCACTGGCCCTTTAAGAAGTTTCTTGTTTACTTTTGGCCTGAGTCATCTCAAAATGACCTCACTGACATTTGTAACACAGTGAATGAATTTGTGTATTGTGCCCCCAAATAGTGAGTTACAGGGTTATTTGACAAACCAAAAAAAACTAAAACAACCTATAACTCAAACAATGTTGATCCAAGTGAACAGCCAAAGAGGTTTAGCAGCGTAGTTGTATCCTCAGTCTTTTTTTGATAGACACTTTTGACTGTCATGCTACACAGTGAGGTGGGTAAGAATAAAAGAGCAGTTAGTTATGCAGCTTTCCCTGCAGAATGCACATTTTTTCACACAGTCAGTTTTACATCTGTTAGTCAGATATGATGTAAGTGTGACCGACTTCAGTGTATTCAGTTGCCTGTGTTGTCAACAGCCGATAAAGTGGAAAGAAATGTTAACAGTGTAATGCTAACAGGCATTAAGAGAGACAGAGAGAGTGCCTGCAGATTTACTGCTGTGATGTCCCACTGATGCGTCGTGTTTGACGATTATGGATAGCCCAGGGTAATAGCAACGTAATTAGGCCTTTACTGTCGTGTAATTCTCCGTCAAGCACATTGTCAATATCTTGGTTGATGAGGTTGAAAGTGAGATTGGAATCCAGTGACCCGGGCCAGCCGCTGTAATGACGACACACGCGCACATGCACACAAACCGTGCACAGGCAGGCAGTGCTTGTAATGCAATGTTGCCGCTGTGATATTTGCTTTTGTCCCAGTGTTGATCTAAGCTGACATTATGCTGTATGGCCCTGATCGCTGTTTGTCTGAGTGTTACATTTGTCATCTGTGGGAGGGCAAAACGGGGGATCAGGAGGGGACCGGAGAGCAAAGGGAGGGAGGGAGGGAGGGATGGCCTGGCAGGTGAAGGAGGGAGGGATAGAAAGTGAATGAGAGACTGGATTGGGGGGGGGTGGGGTGCTCATCTCTTGTGTGTCAGTTGCAGATCTGCTGGTGCGGAAGCAGATCTTTTCCCTCAGTGACTCTATTAATTTACCTCATTTATCTTAACCACCACCACCACCACCACACACACACACACACACACACACACCCTCCCCCCAATAAATACTGGAGACCTCAGTTCGTGTGTGTTTGTGTGCGTGTGTGTGTACAACCATACATCTGCACGTGTGTGTGTGTGTGTGTGTGTGTGTGTGTGAGATGGAATAAAAACACAGCAGCTCCCCTTTCTATTCCCAGAGGACAAATCCGTGGCGGAAAAACTCATTTTCCTGCAAATAGTTTGTCAGCCAAGCTAGGAGGAGTGATAAATTATCACAGACGTTAGGTGAAGGAGGGTGACTGGAAGAAGAGGAAAACCCTCTCTCTCTCTTTCTCTCTCTCTCTCACACACACAAACACACTTCTTTCTCTCATACCCACTCTATCCTAAAAAAAAACCAACAACTCCCGTTATCATTTCTGTTTACCTCTGATTTCTCTCATCCTGCATCTTAGATTCCAGCTCTGATCACAACAGGATACATGCATTTCACGTGCGAACCCTCTCACAGATACACACTCTCAAATACAGTATGCACACACACACACACACACACACATGCAGTACCCACTGCAAGTTGGAATTGGGAAAATGTGGTCGCCCCTACAACTCAAGTGTGACTCCCCCATTCCAAATGATAAATTGATGGCCAGAAAAATGGATTTGTTTTCAACTAGTAACACATCAAAGAAATAATAATTCTGTGTGGGGAAGAGTGGCGGGATGATGAATGGGGTGGACAGCTGGATCACAATGGAGCAATGGAGTGAGTGAGTGAGTGAGTGAGGAAGAGGGAGAGAGAGAGAGAGATGAAGGAGTAAGATGTGAGAGAAACTGTAAAATCAACACGCAAACAAAACACTGTCAGGCAGCTGAAGTGGTTTTCTACTGTATGTTTCTTAACACAACAACTCTGGGCTGATGTGTCTAATCCTGGTCTCTACTGGCCATATCAACATTTGGACACCTGAATGCAACGCCCGTATGTGATTGTTGGGACATCTCACTCCACACTGAACTGAAATGACCATTTCTTTTTGCATGGAGGCACAGTGTTGTAAAACTGTTGCCACAGTGTTGGAAGTACAACATTCTGCTGTAACACTGAGACTTCCCTTTCCTGGACAGGGGCATCAACATACTTTTGGCCCTACTGTGTTAATGTGTTAAACAAATCAAGCACATTTTTTTTCTGTTATTAGCACTTAACATAATTTAAAACCACAGGATCTCACTTTGTTATTTTTGCTTAATATAAACGTCATTTGCAGTCGGTAAGAGATTTTTTTGAAACAGAAAAATATAATTTTTCATCTGTACAGCACTCTCTCTTAATTTGAATCTGATTCTCTTAAATGTTCAATGAATTGAAATATACAGACTAAAAAAAAAAAGAAGAAAAAAAAAAGAAAAACTACTTTCACAGCCTCCAGTGGACAGTGTGATGAGTTCAGATTAGAGCAGCAGTCCAGCAGGTGTCTCTAGAGTTAAAGATACTTAATGCAGCAAAGAAATGAATTTCTTCACTTATCCTCATCCACTCAGTTTAGTGAGTTTGCCACAGTGATCAAGGATAAAAAACAGATAAGTTCAGAACACACAGTACTTCAGTACAGTACTATATAGATATATTACTGTTACTTTGAGAATTTTAATTTGAGCTAAAATGATCAAATTATTGCTTCTCACTAAATATATGTGTGAAAATGATCTAGTTAAACTTAATGCGACATCATTATCATTTGCATTGTGGATTAAATTGATTTTTAAGGACCCAGCAATATAATTTTAAAGTACTCCTTATACTGAAGGACCACTAAATTATAATGCATTCAGTTTGTGGAAAGTTTGTAAAATGAGTGAGCTTGTGAGTAGTTCAGGGGACCTCACTTACCCTTCAAGCGTTTTTACACACGGTAATACTGTACACCACTACAAGAGAAAGTATGAAGTCTGTTGCATGTAATTCAATATAGTGATGTTCTAAATACAAATTACAAGGAAATTGCTCATAGTTTCTACCTGTGTCACAACAAATGATTTAGACAGGAACAGCTTTTGGTACCACAATCTCTACAAAGCCAAAGAAACAACATGTATAAACTCTAAATTACGTTGGCAAAGTGCATGAGAAGTTCTACTAAAATACAATGAATAAAAATTCTGACAGGTGAAATATTATCCTTACAAATAATAAATCATACTCTACATATTTCTCTTGTCTGTTGGCTAAATTTGAGTCACATGAAAAGCCATCACGAGACTCCACACATTTTATGTCACAGGTGATTTGTCCAGTTACTATTGACCCTGTTGTTTAGTTAGAGATTTAAATGTCACAGATGATCTTCATACAAGATTTAACATCCGAGTTTATCACAGATAATGCCTGTTTAAAAAAATGCTGCTAATGGTGAATCAAGCAAAGCTGTTTCCAAGGAGGCAATATCAACGTTTCAGCATTTCTCAAGCACGCACATCACTGATTTTAAACAATAAACAGATAAGGATTTCAGCGGAGGAAAAACAACAGGAACAATTTAAAATCTCTTTCTGGGTGAATTGAAGGATGTGTTTCCCTAGTAACCTAAAAATCACCTTCATTTCTTTCACTTGCAGCTCATCCCCAACTAGATTCCTCCCACTCAGCCCTTATCCCACTCAGGTAGCCATCTCGCTCTGATAATAACCGTTAAGATAAGCACTAAAATCACATCATCATAATCATCATTATCATCATTGTCCCTGGCCCCAGCACAGTTTCAATCAGAGCTAGAGCCAGAAATAACACAATTGCATCGATATATTCACACAGTATTCAGGCAGTTATTTGGACTGGCACCGTGCATATCGGATCATTAAATGTAAGAGGTGTTCTTCCCACTCGTTTGTTCTCTTCCCTCCAGGTTTTCTAAAACTGATCCCGTTCGATGTCTATACCCAATGTGTGCATTTTCATCTCCCCCAATTTTTCCCAACCATATCTTATTTTTATTCTTTTTATCGCACCCCTTGCAGCCCCCCCATCCCCACCCCCACCCCACCACCACCACCACACACACACACTCTCTCTTCTCTCCCTTCGTAGTGATTGATGGAGTTAGGCAACAGAGCACAGAGCAACGTGTGGCCAACAGTCCAAGACAGCCTGCATCAGAGAAAAAAGAGAGAGGTTGGTGTGGAGAGGAGGAGGAGGAGGAGGAGGAGGGTGGGGATTAAACGAAGAGAGAGGTAAAAGGAAGGGAAGGGGAGAGGAAGGGAATGGGGAGTCGGAGAGCGAGAGTGTGTGTGAAAGAGGGGAGGGGAGGAAGAGGGAGAGGAGTGTATGAGAGAGAGAGAGAGGGGAGCTCAGCTGAAAGCCACAGACTTAATTCTATGCATCATTAAGCAGTCTCACTCAATGCAACATCCCCTATACATCATCCACGCTCAGTAAACACAACGATGACATTACATTAGCAACTGCAAATGAATTTTCTTTTTAGAAGGAAATTGAGAATACTCTCTTTCTCTCCCTCTCTTTTACACTCTGTGGCACTCACAAAGCTTGAGTGCAGGCCATAAAAGGCAGGCAGATATAAACAAAATAAAAACACAAACAATATTTCCCTTTCCCTCTCTGGTATACACTCAGCTTTGTCAGACAGAATAGTGCAGAGATTTGTGCACAAATACACACCTCGTTTATGCATTCTACTGAAATTTGTTTATAATATGAAGCTAACGTCATAAACATAAACATTTAATTCATACTGCGGCAGGAAATATACATTATTCTATTTAAAGATAAGGTATATTTGGTACTCCGAAACATTAAACTTACATTAAATCTGCTTCATGTTGCTTACTCTGATAGCTCTCAATTTGTTCTGGGTTTGTTAATTTAGTCCTGGAGCCGAGTCCCAGGTGTTCATAAATTAGTTGTTATAATTTAAATGTTAGTGGATATCTACTGTACACATGACTAAAATAAAAAGGTTTTCACCACACAAACTAACTATTACATAGAGCTTATTATTAAATATTTACACCCAGTGACTGCCATATGTAACTCCTGAATAGCTAACAGAGCCAACTGACAAGCTAACATTAGCTCGCTAAGATTGTTTTTGACTGAATGGCTACATTTACAATTGATGTACGCATTAGTCTCTACTGGTTTACTGGTTTTCATATTTCTCATATGTTCTAAACTCTGTGGCCTTAAACTTTCGGCACAACTGGAGAAAATGTATTACATACAGTTCAGTAATACAGACTTAATGCCATTGATATTAATTATTAAATTCAGTTATCTAAAGGAGACCAGTTTGGCACCAAAACAAAGGATAAAACACATTAGCAAAGCATGTAGGAAGTGCATAACATGGCCAGTAAAAAGCTGAGATGAGCTTATAACCTGTTTAAACTACATAGATACCAGTAACTGCCAGGTGTAAGTGTCACATTGCTGATGGAGCCCAAGCTAACATTACCTTGCTGATATACTCTTTGTTAAACTGACAAGTAAAAGGGTCAACATATATGATTACTATTGATCACACATTCTCCATGTTTGCATATAAAAACACATTTTAGAGGACTGTCTATTAAGTTTAAGTTTTAAATCACTGCCTGCCCACATAGTAGATTACTAGCAACTGATTTACATGTTATTAAAGTCTTAACTAAGACTTTAACTAAGTTGTAAGTTACTAGTCTAAAACTAGTTAGAACTTAGAAAGAATTTAGGAGGGACTTAAACCACAGTAATGGATTCATGAACAGACGTTTATTAAAACGCCCATCTACAACACACACAATTCACACACACGTATGGCCTAAGAACACGTGAGCAACATAAATTATCAAGCAAGTCAAATGAATAATTATGTTTTTATTGCACAAATTATGCCCTTTCCCCTAAACTAGCCAGGCTCTGAGGCCTGGGAAATCTATTAAGGCGATGCTATAGATCATCCCATCCACTGTGGCGTGTATATAGATCGGTCGGCTCATTTGAGGAATATTGAATCGGTTACAGTAAAGTAAGCCCCTGGATTGAGTCAAATGTAAAAATCCATGCATGTGTGAGGAGCTGTCAGCGGGTGCTGTAATGACGGATGGTGCTGGGTCTCTCTTTCAGCGAGAGGTGATAAAAAGTCAAATTATGAGTGCCAGGGAGGGACAAGAGAGTGTGGGGGGAGTAAAGACAGAGAAAAGAGAATTGGACCAGATCCGTCAAATGATAAGGGCAATCAGTCAATCTGGGAACATTTTGCACAGCGGAAAGTGTTATTTCCTCCCAGTGCAGTTTGGAGTCAAGGGTCAGTGAGGGGTCAAGAGTATAACCTCTGACCTCACGCTAGTGAAGAGTGAGACAACAGTCAGTCGGGTTATTGATTCATAGTCTTCACAGATTACCCATGTTATTATCTACTGGACATGATTGGTTTTCAATTGTAGTGATTTGCAGCGAAAGTATACACAAAGGAGTGACAAGGATTGATAAATACGTAAGGAAAAATTTCAAGGTAAAAACATAATCTAATTCTAATTCTTCATCCATTGTGTTCTTTATTTATTTATTTTTTCTAGGAAACTGCACTGACAGGTTTTGCTTCCCACAAAAGGAGAATAAAGGAATAGTAAATGCTTTTATCTTTTTGCAACAACATGGAAGCCACACATTCATACACAACCTCACCCACTTAATAGCACTTCCAAAATATTCAGTTATGTTATTTTTTGTGATTTTAGCACTTAAGACATCAAAAAGTGTTATGTGAGATTCCTCATTGTGCATGTTTTTCATAAGACAGTATGTTCCTAATTTGGATCCATAAAAAGACTCTGTACCCTGATGTAACCTGTTTTGATAAATAAAAAAAAAAAAAAAATTACAAATCCTTCAAAATAAAGATTGCTTATGCAAAGATGACCATGCAAAATGTCAAAGTTAAGACTTTCTAGTGAGCTGCTTTTCAAGCAAGTTCACAAGTTTCTTCCAAAGTTGAAATGTCTGGAGGTTCCCATCACTGTAACCAAATAAGAATCATAGTCGGAAACAGGAAACACACAATCCTAGATCCTCACATAGTTGGACTTTGCTCAGAATTAGCTAAAACACTAATACTGTCCCGAAAAGTCAGTCAAATTTCCTGGTACCATCCCACTGTACTACTACCACACCACTTCTTAGCTCATCCTGACACCATCTCTCCCTCTCTGCTTTCTGTCTCAGGGACATCAAACGGCACTTCGGACCCCCTACCAGGCCGACCCCCATGCTGACCCCCTCCATGCTTTGAGACTGACCCGTTCCAAGGTGTGAACTTCTGTCCTCCAGCTGATAGAGCCTCCCGATCATTTTTATAGTCCCCATCCCTCCCTGTTTATGACTCTGTAGTTTGATTATAGCAAAGGAGAGCTTGGAGAGGTAAGAGCCCCGGAGAGGTACACACACACACACACAGATGCATCAAAGGAGCTATGAGAGGAATGTGGACGTTTGTTGTTTGTTTTATCATCCAGTACCAGCACTTATCTGCTTAATCATAAAGGATTGGCCTGGGAATGAGGCAGGAGGGACGCTGTGCTGGCCAAACAAACTATCCCCAACACTGTAATAGAGGGATGTGCCAGATTCAGTGTGTTTACAGCAGCTTACAAGGTACATGGGAGTTTTATGTGAAGAAGGAGCAGAGGAACAGAATAGAGAGAGGCCAGTGTTTACTTTAACATCAAGTCCAGCAAAGGATGGAGTGTTGCTGTTACTGTAAAGATGCACCTGAGTGAGCACTATTTATGCTCCTTAGCTTTAGTTTAGACTATATTTTTCCTTTTATATTAGGCTGCATAAGGATCTAACTAATGAACAATTAGTGTATTATCTTGGAGGACACAAAGGAGGGATAAGTGCTAATTCTCATTTTTTCAGGAACTGGAACCAGATATTTTTCCTTTTTAATATATATACATTATTTCTGGAACCATTTTTGTTTTCTGGCACTTCAACCTTTTGTCACTGTTTTTTTTGTCTAGCGATTTCCATACCTGATTTCCTGATGTCTTCTTTGCAGTATATCATACTGCAGACTCACCAGTTGCCATTATACCATCATAATCATGATCTTATCCCAGAGACAGACAAATCTGCTCTGTCAGTGTGCTCAGCTCCATGACAGGCCACATTTAGTGCATGCAAACGTTAAGGTTTGATTCATTACTAGTTTTAAAATATGTGTTGTTGGTGCCTGGAGCTATCTTTCCTTCCTAACTTGATAATCAATATAAAGTTGTACTTAGTATTGCATGCACATAAAGATTCACATTTTTTAATGTATAGGACAAACTCCAAATATGTCAGACCCTTAAATTCACATAATGCAACTCAATAACATTTTAACATTAGAGCACATCTATCCAGTATCCCCATTTCTAAATCAGACTTTCCTTTAAGAATCTGTATTCATTCAGCCCAACCACAAATAAGCCCAGTAACTTTGGCAGGGTTATTTTCTCAGACTTGACAAAGCTTCCTTTAGAGCTACAGACGTCAAATGTATTTGACTGTGCAGCACATACGTTCACGACTACCTAACAGACTTTGTGTTAAACTGGCAGTTTCCCTATAAGACAAAATATGGCTGTGTTGTGGCTGCACACAACTCACCCAAAGCACCTGTACATCTGAACCTCACTATCACATATGAAACCTTCAACCCGATGGGACTCCATAAAGAGGAGTTTCATGGTTAGTGTACCAGCCTTATCACTATTTGAGAGTTTGGACTGGCCCCTACTTATGTGGTTCTCACTATATATTTAGATCATGACAAACATCCGTCAACAGGCATATTTATTTGACACATCATCCCACAGTTTCCTCAGTTATCACTGTGCGTGTCTCACTTCCCACACTAAATTTCTTCAGAAATGATTGAGTTCAGAGTAATTTCTTTATGTTAGTCACCATCTGAGTCAACAATAACGCATCCCACAACCTGCTGCTCCAAAGTGCGCCAAAGTGAGTGAACCGTAGTTACAGTATGCCAGATACACAGTGTTTTAATTAAGTCACAGGATCTCTCTCTGCCTTTTTTTTTCTCCCTCTGCCCCTGTGAGTCAATCAGATCCCTGTGCCCTTCGTTTCCCCTGTGTGGGAGGCCAGTGTGCTGGCCTGAGTAGCTGGGAAAGTCCCATGATTTATGGCCTTTTGCAGGCCTGACTGCCTTTCACCTCACTGATGATAGAGCCATAGGTAACGAGGAGTGGTTGCTCCAATCCACTCTTCTATTTGGCAAATCCAATTTTATTCATTTGGGATTTAAAGGCACTTCACAGCCTCTGCCATCTGATTCCCATGCTATTGGTAGATACAATTGGAGAGATTTATCAGACTACTTCTATGTGTAATTGGGTATATTTTTTACAGGCTGGGTGATTATCACGTGGATTAGATGTTAATGATTAAGCAATCCAGAGGGAGAGAGGAGGGCTTTTATTGTCTGTCTCACATGGTAGACTTTCATTTCTTTATTCATTACTTTTTTTCACTTTTGATGTATGCTCCACAGAGCTTTGTAAAAGTATTGAATGCATCTGCACTGGCAAATTGAAAGCAGCTTTAACAGAAAAAAAATTCTCCTTTTTTAGTTTGTTTAAGAAGATCCGTTATGGCTTATTATTTATCTTGTGACTCTTTGCCCCTGGTCGAGTGTCCCTCACTGCTGTATCAACAATATTCAAATGTACTGTATAGCAGAGAAAACAGCCCACACTGACAGCTGAATCATTATGAGGCTTTCTGCACTTGTTTCAGCCTCTATCGGAGGATCAAGCAGCTCTGACATATTAAAATCAGCCAACCTTACATACAGAGAGGGACACACACATGCACACAACAGCAGCAGCAGCAGCAGGGCAGTAACTCAAGGCCAAAGGAGGAGGTTTATTTTTATCATGGGCAAAGGCTCCAAATCATGTTAGTATGAAGGGGGCTATATAAATGCAAATTGTATTGAAGAGCTATTAGTCCTGGAAAAGGTTTGTATGTAAATGCCCTATAGGACCACCACGGAGCACTCGGCCAGTTCAGATTAGTGGGGTTTGTGGCAAATGTGCTGCAAAAGACAAAATAGAAAAATAGACAGAAAATGCAATTGCCTTGTGGTAAATCATGGTGAACAAGGTGAGAAGTTGAGTAATTGAATGGCCAAGGTGTTTCTGTATGGTTTATTGTGTATGCGAGCAAGATGTGTTGAGGTGTGTATGTGCAAGTGTTTGTGTTTTATGGTCATTTTCTGCATGTACCTTTGTACCTGAGCAGAACAGAGCGTGGCTGTAAGCAGTTCTGTTTTTTTTTCTTCCTCCTGTTTCTCTGAATGATTTTTCCTTATTGTTTGCTCCTTTTTAAAGCCCAAATTGATAAAATATCAGTAATTTAAAAAAAAATAATGAGCAAACTGTTGAAGTGTCTCATGACAAATTATTGTTAATTAATGTCTGCTTTGTGTATGGTGTAGAATCGTCTCAACAACATATTTAAAAAAGACTTTGGCAATAGAGGATGTAGTATCGAGTAAAGAAAAATAATGATTATGAATGAACAAATCAAATATGGCAAAGGTTGCCACATCGATGATGGAGAGTGGAGAATTTACTAATTGGATATTAGGCTGTGAAAGACATTGCTAGTGCAAGGCTGCCCTCTAGCTTTGACTTGGGAGACTCACAGGCCTGCAACACCTACCAGTCATACACCCTGCACACAAAATACTTATTGTTTATTCAGTGTCTACATACCTGAGCATTAAAAGTGCCACATTACAAAAAAATTTGCACAAACAGCAATTTGAATAAAACAGCCTTTATACAGTATTTACATTTCATGATTTACATTTATAAGGGGAAAGAGGTTAATGTGTGGAATCACTGTACTGACAGTTTCTACATGTTTTTCGTAATTCCAAGTGAAGACAGTGTGGCAAAAATAAAATCATTAGAAAAAATCAAAAAAACAAAACACAATCTGTCACCTACTTGTCCTGGCCATAAAATGACTGGATAGGTCAAATGTAAAGTGCGACTGTAACTCTTCAAGGATCTTTTGCTTCTGGAATTATTTCTTCCGAAATGATATATTTCTGCAAACCCAGGTCATACCATCCTGGAAGAAGAACAACAATAAACAGACAATGTAATTGTGCTGTAAAGAATTAGTGAGATGAAAATGACATGAGCGTAATAGTAAGCTTATATAGTTGTTTGAACATCCTCTTCTAGCAAAGAGAGAGGAAGAAGACAGCTGCACAGTAACAGTGTCTTTGCCCCCTAATTAATTCTGACTGGTAAAATTAGGCATGAAATTAAGGCAGAATGATGATATGCAATGTGCTGACTGCCACACTTGTAGCAGCTGGTGATGATGTGGTGGTATGAGGCTGAACCATTTGAATACATATGGTGGAGCCACAGCAGCAAAGAATCTTTAATGTTATAGAGATGATAACATGCTTAACTTCAGACCTCTAATATGGGCAATTGTATAAATAGTATGTGTAATTTGAGCAAGTTTAGATGATCGAGAGATGGTAAACAGAAATGTTAATCACTTGGTCTGTCCTGTATACAGTAAAAAGGCTTTTGTTAATATGTAAACCTGAGTAAAGTAGTCAATGAAAATACTCTGTGATTTCTCAAACTGACCACAAAGCCGCTCTCACTTCCTGCAGCCTCAACCCTCTCCACTGAATGCATGTTGTGTATTTGCTGACTGTGCGCTGTATTCACCTGGACTCCCTCAGCAGTAAGCGCTGAGCAGGCCTGGACCTGCCACATGCGATCCCGGATAGTGTGCAGATTGAGACATTCTGCCAACTCTGAGGCTGGCGTGGCTGTCATCAGATCCTGCTTGTTGGCAAAGATTAGCAGTGGCACGGCAGCAAGCTTCTCCTCCTCCAGCAACTCAGCCAGCTCCTGGAGGATCAGACACACAAGTGTAAACAGTCACATAATCAACCGTCGAGGTCAGAAAACTGAATTACTCTAATGACATTTGGCTTTAAGTGCATCTAATATCATCAGGAAATTGTGTGAGAGAATGAGAATTTATAGACAATGAAAATCACATTTCTTTAAAGAGAATGTAAACTGCGTCTCACCAGACTTGTCTCTTCAAGCCTTTTCTTGTCTGAGCTGTCAATCACATAGATCTGCAAACAATATGGTCAAAGATATTAACAAACTGATTTTAATATATATAAAATACTGAAGACTATTAATCTGTGGATTTGGTGATTGTGACAAAGCAGCACAAACACATCAAACAGAATCTACCAGCACATCTGTGTTTTCGAAATAGTTCCTCCAGTAGGGGCGGATCTTGCGCTGACCTCCAATGTCCCAAACATTCAACTTGAAGCCAGAGGACTGAACACTCTTTATATTGAAACCCTGTTCAAAGAGAACACGGGTGCTTAAGGTTGATTAAAAACAGATATCTATGTGAAGATGTGTGAGTGTGAAGAAGCTATTTGATTTGAAAGACAGTGTGCATATACTTGGGTAGGGGTGATGTGGCTGATATCTTCAGCTGCCAGCTGTTTCAGTAGAGTGGTCTTGCCAGCGTTGTCCAGACCCAACAACAGTAAGCGCACCTCCTGCTCTGGAGACTGCTTCAGCCTCCGAAGAATGGACAACAGGCCCTACAGGTGGGTCAGAGTACGAGTTAGAGGTGATGAGCCTCAACAGCAGGTTCCAAGATTACATAAGGAAACCTGCAAGCGTTTTCTCACTGTATTGCCTTGGCTGTACCAGGTAAAGGCTTGGATAAAGCAGCTGGCAGTCTGCACCAGTCATTTGAGGTCAGCCTGGTGGAAATGTTTGGCAGAAGAACAAAACGGAGCGTTTACAGACGGTTTAACACTCACCCTAGAGTCATCTTTAGCGTTAGGATTTAGCGGTTAGCCACTTGCAGTGACCTACACATGTAGCAGGCCAAAAGCTCTCATTGGTCAGCCCAGATCAGGCATGTACACAGTGAGTGGCTTGTGTCCAGAAGGTGGTAAGGAAGGCTTTGGCTCAACCTATTTACCTGGCAGTGTGTTCTGTCTGACCTGACCTGTAAAATATGTACTGTGTCCAAACTGGAGTCAAATGATTTTCAGCAGATTCCCTGTCAACATACTGTAATCTTTTCAGCACATGTCAGTGCACATCTTTAAAAACAGTCTTATAACTCACTTGTTCTCCTTGGCCTTTTCTTAATTTCATAATTCTATCATTTGTGGTTTGTACACTTTGAATTCTTGTTTTGTATGGGCTGTTGTCTCCCTTTCTTTCACTTTTCTTTCTCATGTAATGCACCTTGTAACCTCTGTTTAAATATATAAATAAATTATAGTTTCTTAACTGCACTGAAATGAAATGTGAATTGTTGTATTAAACCAACTACAACTCACTAAATGCAGGAATACAGAAACAGATATTTTCAGTGACAACTCGTATTATCATCTTCAGTCTCAGTATTAACCTCTTGTTTACGATTTAGTCACTAACTTTCTAAAACCTGAAGCAGTATGTTAGCCATCCTAACTAGGTGTCCCATTGACTGGTCATCTACTATTGACTACAGACTTAGCCAGTTTCCAGTATCACACATCACCTATCTATCATTTCTTTGTGTAATTCCAAAGCTGCTATGGCAGTGAATCATGATAACTCACCATGTCTCCCTCAGGTGTTGGTGTTGTGGACCGTGGTCAGGCTGAGTGGATTAACATCTCCCTGACCATGTTTCTTGGTTCAACAGCTGTTCTGTTGCCAAGGCAACCGTGACGTCAGCGTAAGTTTACGTGACAGCTGAGCGTTTCTCGCACAACACCGAAAATCAGTCGATTATTTCCCCCCCCAATTATTTGATGAATCGATTAATCACTATAAAACTGCAATACTATTTGTTATGTTGTTCCAAATTTTGTTGCCACAAACCGTTAAAAACTACACTGACCTATATTCTCACATATTATTTAATGTCTGACATTGAGATCTTTACATTTTGAGTGTTATAAATGAATAAATGTGTGGATTATTGTTCTAAGTGAGTGATGACGTTATCTGAAATAAATGACAAATTAAATGATTTACTATGAAAATAACTTTGTGCAACAAGGCTCTATGTTTTAAGTGGTAGCTTCCGCTTTGAACTTGAACCTGTATTATGTGAAATCATGTGTTTTCACACACGCGTACACAGCGCCCTCTACAGTTCAACAGCCGTCTCCATTTCATATTACTACCAGAGCTGTGTCTGAGTCAAGGAACAACAAAAACATGTCTGAGTGCTACAGGCTGAAGTGTTAACTAGCGACCGACACCTGCAGTCACATCGTCAAGTCGTCGATTCGACTGACTGCTATATGATTCCCGTCGTGTTAACGGCCGAAAACCCAGAAAGATGCCGCAGAAAGCACTGGGATCCATTGTAGGTCTTCTTTGTACCGGGACTTGTCTGGTGCAGGTAAGCCACAGCTAGCGCTCCCGGGGTCGGCAGACGGTTCTAGCCGAGGCCGCGGCTCCTGGGCTGGGCGAAGGCCTTCTGTCGATCCCTTTTGTCTCCTCCACAAAGGAAACTGGGCACGGTTCGCTACTGTATACCGAGGATGACGTCAGTTGGTCAAAGTTTTTATTTATATTTCGACCGTTAACTCACTAGAAGATTTAAGTTGTAACTCGAAACACGACCTAGACGTGTTTTATTATCCAAATTTTACAGTTTGAATCTACGGTATCAAGATGAACATTAGCCGTTGCTAACTGGTACCCGGCAAATTGACGTGTTTATTCATAGTTGTTGGTTTTGACTCAGCGGACAGGGAAGCCAGCCTCAGTTTGACCAGTTTGCTTTCCAGATGAAATCACTACTTACTCTCTAATCAGAAAAGCCTAAGAGCGAGATGAATCCTCACAATGGTACCTAAACCGTTTATCTACACATTTACACTGACATCGTTGGACAGTATAACGGTAGCGTCGTTCTTTTAATACGGGTTGCTCTGAAAAAATGTAATTCACTTAAACATAACCAAATGTCTTTGAATGTAAGGCCCTTGGTGAGACGTTTTGGTACTCTTAAAATGCCTCTGACTCTGTTTTGGTTATTGATTGGACCCATTATTCTGTTTTACTAACCCTCTCCTTTTTGGTGATTCTGTTTTGTATCTGTATTGTTTTGATACATGTTTTGATTGTACTGCACAGTCGACAACTTTCAGCTGTAACCTTGCCTGGGGGTCTTGTCGAATTAAAATCTAAATATGATTTTAACTATTAAGTGTAATTGCCTGTATGAAATACAAATGCTACAGCACAGGAAAATAGCACAGAAACGTGCAAACACAATAAATGACACTGAAGTGACAAATAAATAGGTCAGTTTATGTTGTGCATTTTCTTGTTTACTTGTGTTACTGTGTATTGACACAAACCGTCACTTTGTGTACCTCTTGTGTGTGTTTAAGGGGAAGGAGTTCTGTTTTGGGGTAAACAACGAACAGTACCGCTGTGAGATGGGGTACTGCTGTGGAGAGACGGAGTGTTGCACCTACTACTATGAGCTCTGGTGTAAGAACAATTGATTGAACAGTTTTTTCTTTTTTTGCAGCTATCAGATTCTGATAAATAACACACTGTACGTTTGTTTACCCCCCTGTTGTCCTTTTCCTCCCTCTTTTTTGGAGATTTAACTCTTAAGATTGGTTTTGTTTGATGTGTGTTGTTTCATTCTCAAATTAGTTTCACTTTCACTGTGAAGTTTTCAAATGCGCCAACATGTACTGAAAAGTAAATAAGAATTCAGCCCTCAATTGAGGATTGATTTACAATGACATTTGAAGCCCAATACTCATATAAGTACAAAGAAGATGGCTTTAAATAGCTAAATATTTTAGCGATGCCATATCAATCTTAAGACACCACATTAAATTTGGTGCAGTAAAATTAAAAAATTAAAAATTAATTTTAAAAAACCTGTAATTTTACAACCAGTCATGGAGTTACCACCTTTTTCTTGTATAGAATCAGGCAAAGCGGTGGTTAGTTAGATCAGATATGATTAGATAATGAGAAGACTACATTGACTCTCTTCCCTTTCTTAGGGTTTTGGTTAGTATGGACCCTGATCATTATGCTGAGTTGCTGCTGTGCCTACCGACACCGGAGGGTTAAGATGCGCTTGCAGCAGGAGCAGCGTCAACGTGAGATCAGCCTCATGGCCTACCAAGGGGCCTCTAGCTCCTTCATTTCCCCTCCACCACTCAATCTAAGTGAGTTGCCTCTCTAAAATTCCCTCCAGAATTCAGCAGTGAATATACTCTTTTTTATTTTATTTTTTTTCAAATTTCTGTTGTTTTGAAATTCTAGATTGTGCGTCATCTTATGGTTTTATGTGTAGGCTGTGAGTTTCTCAAAAACTTTGACAATTGTTGCGTGCCCACTCCATCAGATGGAAAGGGCACCCTCAGATGGGTAGCTGTATGCTGAATACTGATTAGGATCTACAGATAGGGTTTTGGTGGTGCAAGTACAGAGGCCCACATAATCTTTTCTAAAGTAACTTCCTCCAGCACTTCCTATGGTTTCTCAAAGACTCTGCTGGGTTTGCCCTGAGGTTTCCCCTGTTTCAGTGCAGAGCCGCATCTTGATACAGTCATCTTGGATACCTTTATTCGTCGATTTATCAGACAAAATGAGGCCACCCAATACAGAATTATTCTTTTGAGCGCTACTCAAACCTTAAGTCCATAGGTAAGTGTTAGGACTTTGAACTTTGCTCTCTCCACCACCAAGGTCTTTTACAGCATCAGCATTGCAGCACTCTGACCCGCAAGATTTGTCTACAGACCCACAAGATACCTGAACTCTACTTGGAGCAGCTGTTCTCCTTTTACTGATGGGGGTTTGTCACCTTAGAATTGGAGGTGCTGATCCCTGCCCCGATCTTGTTATACTGCGCTGCAAATTGTCCGAATGTATCTTGGAGATCATGGTCTGATGCTGCTACAGGGATAGTAGACAACGGAGATGCTGCCCTAATGTCAGTGGTCACCCTGTACCTTCGCCGAAACTTGATATCGTGTCCACTAATGTCACAAACAAGAGTGGGACAAGGTGCACACTTGTCAGACTCTGAGGCCCACAGTGAGCGTGCTTGACTTCATGTCAAGAATGTGAACACAACTCTTATCTGGGAGCATACACAGACAGTGACAGAGACCCCGGCAACACGTACTCTTGTAACTCTTCCCACAGGATATCACAGGGAACATAGTAATATTTCCAGATACTTTTTGGGTATGTTTGTTTAACTTTCTAAAGCATGACCTCCAACATTGTAAATTGAAACCACAAACCCTGATGAGTACATGTTAGCCCTCTTTAAATGTATCTCCATTTAAATGTATCGTCAAAGATGGTATTCATGTCTCGTGCTGTTTTGTGAAATAGACAAGAGAGACATATATAATATGTTTAGAAAGTGATCCACAAATTACAGTGTAATTGTCTATGGTCTAAGGTTTTATTTGAATCCCAGTGAGTGCTCTCAAGGGTGGTTAGATTAAGTTTTAGGATATGAGAAAGTTGATCCTTAGTAGGAACATGAAAATGTAGACCATGATATATTAGATTAGCCATTAATGAAGTGGTTGCACAACCTCCATCCCTCCACGCCACTTGTGTAATGTTAGAAGTCCCTAGCAAAGGAAACCACATCGTTTGCAAAATACAGCTGATGTTGATGCGCTTCTCTAGGATGACTTAGAAATTGTAAAACCGAAAAACTAGAGATCCTGACTGAAGCAAGAGATGAAATCAGGGGCACAGGATAATGTAACATTGTCTTTACAGAACACTAACAAATCAGTACAAAGTTGCAAAATAGGTCATTTGTGAAATTGGTTAGCCTATTTAACACCATCTTAGAATAATTAGGATGGAAGTAGGGCTACAACTAACCAGTTATCATCACTGATAATTCATTGTTTACTCCACAAAACAACATTACAATTTCCTAAAGCTCAATTTGATGTAATCAGACTGCTTGTTTTGTCCAACCAGCAGTCCAATACATAAAGATATTTGGTTAAATATTCTAAGAGGAATAAGAAAAGCAGTGCAAATGAACACCTGAGAAGCTGGACCCATGTGCAGCTCTCCATGGTGGTGCGATTGTCTTTATGGGGATGATAGCTGGAAAGCTAAAGCTCGTGTATTTGCTGACTTTCAGGGTTCTGGAACGACTGCAAACTTCCTGACTATGAAGAGGTAGTAGGCCACCCCCCAACACCACCCCCCCCTTATTCTGAAAACCCTCCTGAGACTGTTCCAGCACTCCCTCCACAACTGCGCCAGCCAGATGGCGCCTCAGCGCCACAACCCCTTGCCGAGGCGGACCCGGGGATGAGCAGAGAGGCCCTGGCCTCATCACCAGAACAGGAAGCGGTGTTGATGCCGGTCCAAGCGCAGTGTCTGGAGGAGGAGAACGTGGAGGCTTCGCTGATGGCAGCGGAGGAGGACGAGGAACTCGTCACTCGGCGCCGGCACGTGACTGGCGACTCTGGGATTGAGGTTTGCGTCTGCCAGTTGGATGTAGATGAGGGCTCAGGGCTTGAGGAGGAGAGTGATGAGGAGCACAGGATGTGTAAGGTCACCAGCGGGGACTGCTGCTCCGGAAGCCAGCAGCAACCCTTCAATCAGAAGGAGCATGCATCTGAATTGACCAGCCAGACCGCCAGCACCAGCACTGGAGACCACATGGTGTGATCCACAGCGTAACTAACCAGCCAATCAGTGTGGCTTTCACTCATGATATGAGATAACTGTTGCCATCATCATCGACCACAGGCACTGTCTGTGTTTTAATTCTTTGAACTAACACATAGGCATGACGTTAAGATGATGATGATAACTAATCTTTAACGGCTCCCGATTAGGAATGATGAACAACACATTATGTGGACAAACTCCTGGCTTAATCTGTTTTTGCTTTGCCTTTCCTTAGTGGGGAAACCAGCAAACACATGTTGATGCTCCATTTGGTATGTTTTTTTTCTTAGTTTTAAGTGAGAGAACGTCACTGGCTAGCAAGAAAGCAGCAATTGATTGTGACAGAAATCAGAATTGACTGTTCGCCTTGGTCCTACCCTCTCCTTCAGCACTGCCATCATGTTTCCGTTTCTGTCTCGCTGCTCTCCTTGGTCAAAACATTTCCGGTGGGATGTCGGTTAGGAGCATACCAACACGGTCAACAACATTTCTCCCCCTGTCCCCACGCTACAGCTAAGCAGAGAAGTCATAAACAACCCTCTTGAAAACTTAAGCTGTTACTGGATGAATTGACCAGAGCACACATTTTGTTTTTTTTCCCCCAAAGCTGTGTGTGTTTAAGAGAGTGCTGTGAAATCTAGGGAACAGCTGCATGGTGATGTCAGCTCTGAGGTCATGGTAACCAGCGTCTCTTGTCCTCTGGTCTGTGGGATGTTTAAGCATCTTGATTGGGGGGTAAACTATCAGACTAAACACCCATAAATAGCAGAGGCAGCTTCAGAAAAGAGCTGGGGGGTTTTTGTTTGGCCTCTGGGTTTTAAATGTTGTACAACCCCCCCCCTTGATATCCAGACTGTGGTCTCCACAGCTCTGTGGTCACCAATTAGCATGACTGTGGGTAAGGAGTGATCAGCTTTTTATGACTTATTGATTGTGTGCATGTTATCTCCCCACTTCAGTTTCTGACTGCATTTAATTGTCAGTAAATGCCAAGAGGGCTATGCCACCGACATTTTTTAACCAATAAAAAGCCTTGTGGTGGCTCTATGTTAGCGTTATGAGTGAGTGTATTGCTCAGTATATAGTTTTGATGTTAATAGCGATGGATGTACTCGCTTTTGTTTTTTCATTTCATAACCAGCTGTGCTTCAGTAAATGCCACAGGTATCACCATTAATTGCAACAAAGCTCCTGACGGGGGCTGCTAGACTGCGTACAAATGAGTGGGTGTTTTAGTGCAGTAGGGAAGGGTTGTGTGTGTGTATATGTTTAAAGTGCTGTAGTACCTGGTTTTAATACGTACTCAGCGCTGAGGTGGATTAACAAATGAAAGCACTGGGTTTTTTTTTTTTGCATGAGGCATGAATTTCTGTGTTTTATATTTGAGTTAATTAGCAATTTCTAGTGGTTGTGCAGCTAGCTTTGCTCATCTGTTTGTCAAAAAGATAGTGGGCTACAGAGGCTACACAACTCCGTACCCAGATGCTGGGGTAAAGAAATAGACTGGAGTTGACCAGTTGGATCTAGTTCATTATGTGAGCTGTGCTATGCTGTTACGCAGCACTGTTAGCTAGCTAGCTGGTGCTGTCTTGGCTCTCTGTGGCCCCTGTAGCTCTTGGCAGTGTGAGGGATTTGCAGTGGTATTTTCCATTGGCAGCAGAGAGCGGGCGCATGAGACAGTCGAGGTGGATGCAGGCTCTGCTCTGCGGTCCTAGTCAGTGATGGCACAGCTGCAGAATCTATTGTGATTAACTGCATGCTGCTCTGCCTTGCATGTTGCTTGCCCAGTAATACTGTACAGTATGTATTCAAAGCACAGCAGTTGAGCTGGGCGTTGTCTGATAGGAAAACAACCACAAAACAAAAACCGTTATTTGTTAAAAGGTTAAAGTCTGTGCAAGACAAGCAGTAACTGATAAGTCAGTAAATGTGTCATTGAGAATTTAGTTTGGAACAATGTTAAACAACTTTTTTTTTTTTTGCCATTTGTCTGCTCTGATATTGTGTGACAAAATGGGCACAGTGTAGAGACTCTGTTCGGTCATTCTGCTTCACATAAGCACACGCTCACAAAGTACTGCTCCTGATTGGCCTTTGATGTGAAACTCCAGGGTGGAATATTCTGTGATGTAGAAAAATTAATCAAAAGTATAAATGCCCTAAACTGTCTCCACGCTGGGTTCTGCGCATAAATGTGTGTCATTTTGGGACCCATGCAGCCTATGAAAATGTTTCCTCTTTCCACCAACTAGCAGCAGCCCAGAGCTCTGTTCTGGTTGTGGTTGTGTTTCTTGTTTCTGTGCTCTACCACCTGAGATAGAACACTTAATGTTGTGGCTGAAATGTGGGGAAACCATACAAGGGGGCCAGCGCACCGAGTATGTGAACTCAAGAGAGTGTAACAAAATGAACACACAGCTGCGCGAGGCTTAAATTGAAAGACGATTGCTGTCAGCCACTTCTGCAGTGCTAGTGTTTGCAGTCTTTGTGTCGTCTAGTTGAGCATGTGTGTAAATATGAAGCTATACTAACGTGACAATGACCTTTTGAGAGGAGCTGTTAAACTAGTCCATTAGCATAAGTAATTTAAGACATTTTTTGACCAACACACCTCAAGCTGCCTTGCTGCATCTCTAGAGAGCAAATGTCTTGATTATGGAGCTGCACAATAAAATATAGCCTCTGTATGCAGAAACAGATGCGCTACTGCCTTATTAGAGTAGATGTAGTGAAGTGGGTTTGTCCTGGATTTCTTTTTGAATGGTAGTATTTGTGTTGTTCCAAGCATGACTGCTTCAGAGCAGGGAAGCACTTTTGTATCAACAGAAAATTGCGTCTGATCTTGTTCTGAGAAAGTGCACTCGAAAAGGATGTGGTTTATAAACATTTCAAAGCCACAAGATTTAAACTGTCACATGCTCTGTAGAGTTGTACTTAACATTGATTTTGTATCTGAGGGGTGGTTGTGTTGAATTTAAAATAATACTGTGTGTGTAGTTAGTTGTGGCACTGATGGAATTCGTCAAGACCAGATTGTTGAGTTTGTGCTCACTCCTTTTGTTCCATGGATCTGGTTGCAATTAGTTTGTGAAATTAACTGACTTGAAAGCATGAGGAAAATAAGAAAGAAAAAAAAATCTGATTTTAGTTTTCTGTGGTCTCGTTGTGATTCATCCTATCTGTGTTTGGAGGACAAAAATAAACTCCAGTGAGAAATTGCTTTGTAACCTTTTTGCTAAGGTGCAGCTTTGCTTATTTGTATACGTGTGTGGACAAAATAACAGAGGACACGGATGAGGAACGAAGAGGGAAGGGTAGTTCTGTTTTGTTTTTTTGCATGAGTGAACTGGACGTCCATAGTTTTCCTATTGCCAAACAACAACTACGCCTCCCTGGTTTTCACATGTTTACGGAGATTAAGGGCTATATCAGTCATCAACTGTGGACAAACATCCATCTATTTCATTGAGTGATTCGTCTGCTCTGTGCTGTTCATTCATTTCAAGCCACAGTTGCCAAGATCCACCATCTGAACGTGGTTATTGTTTTGGATGTGGGCGTCCTTTTAACGTTGAGGCGGTGCTCATATTTAATAATAGCTGATTGTAAATGACTGTATGTTTGTTTTATAGGCTCTAACTTTGCCTTTTTGGGTTTTTGTTCACGTCAGCTGAGGTGCGTGAGGCAACGTCCCCCCCCATCTACCCCACTCCCCGTCCAAAGAGAACGATTCTTCCTTATGTAACTAGTTGCATGTGTGGTTGTGACAGGAGTGTCTTTTTTTTTTTTGCTCCATCTCTGTGGACCGTGACTCCACCCTCTCTCCGCTGGGCTCTGTCTTGGTAACAGAAAGTGTAGCCAATGCTGTAGCTGTTTTATTTTGCTCAGCTGCGGCTCTGCGTGTGGACCCTTGGAAACGGGAGGGCACGTCCACCCATGCAAGAGCGCACACAGAATAATCTACCAAAGTCGCTGCCATCTCTGCGTGCTACACGGATCATTGCTGTTGTCACCACTCCCTGCGTGCGTGTGTGTGTTTGTGTGGTTGTTGGCATGACAATGGTCTGTTTGGTTTCCCACTCTCAGGGTCATCTTTAAACGAGCAGTGCTAGAGTTTTAAATTAACAAATTTTTGACCCACCAGTCTCATAAAGCCAAAGCCGTTGTTTCATGGTTACTGTCGGTCTTTATTTCAGCATCACGCATCTCAGTAGTTTATTGTACTTTACTCTACTAGGCTATGCAAAAACATAAACCTACTGTTACATGCTGCGACCCCTTTCTCATTTTCTCTTTCATTTAAATGTGGGCACCAGTACAAGCAATATAACTCTCAGCACTGTACTGTAATTTACCTTGGTTGGTCTGTGTACATGTAAAAAAAAACTTGTAAAAAAATGTACTTGTAATGCTACTTCAATGATGATGTGAGTATGTATGCTTCAGTGTAAGCTGAGGGGCTTTGAGTTAAAAAGCCATTCTAGTTTATATGTTCTTTTCCCTCTTTTCGGCTTTATCCCGTTTGGCTCCTCAACCACTCACACTTTCTTCTTCTGATTTATGGATTAAACCACATTATTAAGTTGTATAAGCCGATGGAAAAAGTTGAATATATTGTTTTTGTTGGATGAATTCTTTTGGTATCTTTGGTCTTTGTAACTTTATCATCCCTTTGTAGATTTTTTTTTGTTGTTGCACTAATTCAGTGTGTCGAGTTTTCTCAGTTAAAACAACTTTTCCTCTTTTTCCATCTTCATGAATTTTTCACTGACTGAGTACTTAACTGTTGCCTTTTAATCCACAGTTATTATGACACCATCGATTTCTAAATTTTTATATATTATGCATATGACAGACCTCAACATGGAACACAGTCAGCTTACATTTAGACCAGCATATTTAGGCTCGAGGAATGACTTTGAACTTGTGAAAGAAAAAAATATCCCTATTATCACAATGTGATTGTTTCTGTCAGGAAACCAGGAAACTGTACTTTTGTCTCAACCATACATAATACCAAACAGATGGAGGTGCCGTGGTTGAGCTATGTGGACTTTTTTTTTTGCCAAAATGAGAAACACCCTAGTTTGAGAAGGAAGCAGGCATCTACAAACACACACCAGACTCTTTCTACATTGTTTTCCTAATAACTATAAACAAGCCAAAATGAGTAAAGTGGAAAAAGAAAAAAAACTTTAAGGCACTGAATTACAGATTTAAAAAATGCTTTGGTTTTAGTAAAAAGTCTGCTGTGTACTCTTTGGGTCATCATTTGTATTTTATTTTTTTAATAAAACAAACAGTGGCACTCAACTGACCGGCTCCTGCCATATTTTGACTTAAAATCCTCTGAATTCATCCATTTAACCATGGGTAGCCATTTGCAGCATCCTGGTATGTTGTCTTAAACCTTTGTAAAACTTCCTCGAGTGCTCAAAGAGAGATGGACCTTGAGCACTTCAGAGGGTCAATGGTGCCCCACCTAGGCATGTGATCTGGAGGACTGTCACATGGCTGTGTGAGAGGCACCTCGGGCAGTTTGTCTAAATTTTCAACAGTATGTTATGTCATTCAAAAATTAGGATAACAAACAACCTAATGTTGCCCCAACACACTGACAGTCAGAAACGTCTGATCGTGAGGTTTCTGTAGTGCACTTTGTTAGAATATATTTACTTTTTCTCTGTGCTCAAGCTAGAAACATGAGGATTTCACTTATAGATGTAGAACAACTACAGTCACTTCAAGTACTATCTGTATGTTACTGCCACAAGTCATAAACTTTGTTAGGGTAGGTCTATTTGGTATTTAATGAGGCAATACAAATAGTTCTGGACAAAGAAACAAGATGAAATGGTGATAAAATGTCATTTGTGGGTCACTGGATGGATGGATGAGGCACACAGTTCTCATACAAAACAACAAACAGAATATAAATAAGGTAGGGCGGCTGTCAAAGTGGTAACTGGAAAAGAGGAAGTCCTTGTACATTGCACAATCAAAAACAAAGCACCACATAAAAAATATATGATGTCAACATGAGGCTTGGAGTCATTTCCATAACATGTAGGGGAAGAGTCAACAACAGCTGGCCAACAACATCTCATATGAGGCAGCCAAACCAGTCTGTTGCTGGAGTTCACTGCAAAGAGAACATACACTGTCTAACACACTTGAAAACAGAAAATCAGTGGTGTTTTTTTTTTTTTTACATCTAACACAAGAAACACACAAAAAGTCACTCTGGTATTCAATGTGCAGAAGATAAGTGTCTGTTACAGGGAAAATAGACTGTTGTGATAAATGAGTAGTCATTAAAAGTCTGTTTAACCACCTCCAACCCTCCCTCCAGTGCAAAGGTCGACTCCCTACAATCTAAAAGCATCTTATTTTAAATATATTTAGAAGTATTTGCTGTAAGCTGATCAAGAAATTTGACCTGTTTTCTAAAACACATATATTAAATCTGGGGAGACAACGGCTGCTAAAATATAAATAAACACTTTGTGAAAATCAACATTGACACCATTTAAAAGAAATTAAATATCAGTTCCCTGAAACACCCAAATCTTTGCCATCAGTGCATGCACCGAAGAGGCAGAGGTCAACTTCCCATACGCTGTACACAAACACGCATAAAAAGGTCAAGCATAATTTAACAAAAAACAGTGGTAGCCAAGACTACAATAAAAAATATCTCATCAAATGTCATGCATACTACAGCAACTACAGGAGAACAGTATACAGTATAATATATAGTGTACACAGAGCCTTTCTACTGCAAAGAAGAGAAGAGCTGCATCTCTATTTAGCAAGGAGCTACGATAAAGATGACGTCAGTGGTTTTTTGTGTTATTTGGTTAGCACTTCAAGTCATACTGCAGATAGTTAACAAATCTTGAGCACATCATATATTCATATTTATATCTCTCAAAGCCATTAAAATCAACATCAGTGAACTAGAAATGATTGGTTTTTCTTTTCATAGTTGTCAAAAGTAACAAAAAATAAAACATAGCTGCTCACAAGAAGTCATGTCATGTACTGTACTGCACATCTGCTGCATACAGAGGTGGAGATGGTAAGGCCGAGTTGGTGCGAGTCAGGCAGGGGCTGAGGACCAAGTGTAAAGTCCTCCTACTGCTTCAGGTCTATTGATGGCAAAGTTGGAGAATGGCTTTTTTTTGTTGCGGGTGAAACATCTACTCCATCTCTCATTCAGGATAAATTGAGATGCCGCCCTCTGCTGACCGACAGACGGCAGCATCTCAGCATCTTTGTGCAGTTGGGTCCGTGGACCGCAGTATTTATCACAGTCGCTCATCTTCCCTCTTTATCCTTTCACCCCCCTTCCTCAGTAGAAGCGCTTGCGCCGGCTCTCGTTCCAGTGGCTGTACACCACCAGGCCGATGACGATGAGGAAGATGCAGCCCAGCATGGAGAAGAGCACGGTGAAGAAAATGGCTATCCCGCTCATCCCCTCGTCACTCTCGCCCACTGGGAGGAGAGGAAACAGAGGGAGAAGTTAGAGTGAAAGAAGTGAGGTAATAATGAGGGTGGGTGGAGGGAAGACAGTGAAGGTGAGAAAAAAGACTTACATCTGAGTAGGTCCATGTTATCTACACTGGGTATGGTAATCTCTTCCTCCTCCTCTTCCTCTTCCTTTTGACTGCGAAACACCGTCAGTTGGTAGAGTTTCAAGGAAATAATATCATGATTATCTGTAAATTGAGAACCAGAAAGTACAATTTCAAGTAGAGAACAAGAAAAAACTCATAGATAACAATTAAGACTCTAGAGGAGAAAAAAGATGAGTTATCAAGAAGTGCAATTGTACATATAATAATAGAGATATATTATAACAGCTAATAATAGATATCACAAAAAACAGGGGCCTTCCATTGATTATTATAAACAATGTATCACAAAAAAAATTCCACATTTGCACAACAGCATGATTACACATCATACTCAAGTATTTCTGAGTACAGAAATTCCAAGCACTAGCAGTGTATGTAAGCATATCAGTCTGTGACGAGTTCACAGAGATAAGGCTAAAAATAGTCAAGAACGGTGCTTGATGTGCAACAGTCGCCATTAACCCGTGAGCTCTTTTGGGAAGGTGAAAGCTGTTTACCTGAGAGATCTCCAGTGATGGCTGAAGCTCCAAAATAATACCCCTGGGGCAGACGCACCCCGGGTATGTCCAGACAGTCCCTCCACTCGTGCTGCCCGTCGATATCTATCATTACCTGAGGCAATCAGGGAAACCGCAGAGACTTTTTAGAAGGTCACAGAATAAAAATATCTGCTCCCAAAAGCAGGTTGACAGAGTTCTCTGAATAGATTTTCTCACAAGAAAATTATGATCATTCAGTCAACCTGCTTCTTGAAATAGACCCTGGACAATGGGGATGTAAGTTACAGTGTAAACGTGCTGCTGCCCACAGCCCTTGTTTTTCCTTATTTATGTGAAATAACACGCATAGCTGCCTTTAAATCAAAACATTTACATCCCTCTGAGTAACTTTAAGTTACTACTATTCTCAATATTTGTACTGTGCCTCTTTTAACAGAGGCTACATTTTGTTTGTTTACTAATCTGATCTGCTCTTGTTACATTATTTTATTTTACAGTGCAACAGTACACAGGCTGTTGCAGTAAAAGAGCGTAAATGCTCAGCCAAACTACCCTTTATAAATAATAGTTAAATGAATATTAGCTGCTCAAACTCAGCCCACCCACTTTATAGGAAGAGTCGTTGCGTCTCTCTCACCGTGAGCCTGCGGCGGACGTATCGTATGAAGAGGAAGGTGTCGTGTTTGAGGTTGCGCACCATGGCGTTGCAGCCGCCCAGCTCCGTGGGACGACCGTCCCGCTCGTGGTCGTAGCTGATGGTGCCGTTCCCCACCATGGCCAGGACGAAGGGGAAGATCCTCTTGTGGTCCACAGTGGGAGAGGACAGAGATGAGGAAGTGAAGTTAGTCCATGATCATACGCTGCTATAGCAAAGAGAGGTGATGAGGTTCACCAGCAAAGGGGGGCTGCTGAAAAGTCTGGAAACATGCAGAAACATTTTTGGCTCATGAATTACATTTTCACAGAGCCAGGCTACAGAAGACAATGATGTTTTGCAATTAGGCCATGCAGGCTTTCTCAAAGACACTGCATTATTGTGAATCCTAAAAACTCACTTTTACAAACTTGCATCAAGTTTTTTGTAGTATCATTAATATTGACTATATGTCGACGATATTCCGCTTTTTGGCTTGTTTATTTTTATAACCATTTTGATTAGGACCCAACAGTAACTTCACAGCAACCATGCAGGGATGAAAAAAACACACATGGCACAGACATAGTCCACTATTATTTCAAACACAGTGTTTTCAGTCAGCATGCTCAGGGGCTGGTGGAGGCTGTATAATGTGGATAGACGCAGGCTTAGGGTGAAATGTTCCAAAGACTGGTTACCTGTGTGCGAGGAGTGTATCTCTTCTTCTGCGCCTATCTCCAAATGGTTGCACAAAAGAACACAAATACAGCCCCTTTACACAAATCTGCAAGAGCACCGGTCCATTAACCCTGCTTTACTTTCACAGAACAGGTGAGATCTAAGCAGCCACTGCAGCATACCTCTAAGTGTTTCTCCTCGTTGGGATACGTGTCCACAAACACACCCAAGCCAGTGAAGTTGTCCATATTTCCAAATACAGGACCTGTGAAAGAATATGAGGACAGGTTGTTAATAATTCATAAAGATGAGATCTCCTCTGAGGTAAGAGGTAAGGTTGGGTAAATGGAGCTTTTACCTTTCTGCATTCGTTCCTTAGTGTACCAAATGGCCAGCCCATCACCGTTCAGGTTCTTTTTTCCTTGACCATGAATCTTAAAGTGCACCTGCATCTCCCAGTCCTTCAGATGGCAAGGCTAAAAGCACAAACACGCCACTGAAATACATAGTGTTTGCTCCAACAACTGGGCAATGAACGGAGAGGATAATAAAAGATTCCTATATTTTGGATTCGGGAGGGAAGAAGTTTCTAGGCAGACCTGAACTAGATCAAATCTAAACTAGTCTTGTGTCAAAACTTTGAATAGGGTTCCTGTGTCACAGCCTGCTACATCTGGCATTAGGGCTTATTTTACAGAGATGGCAGGTTGGACATTCAAGTCTTCTGTTGAGTTGGGTGGCATTTGGATTGGCATCTTAGATGTGTGAAGTTTTCATCCAGTCACAGTCGATGTGCAGCAGATAATGAGGGTGTACATTTAGGTTAGAGTCAGATAAGTAGTTGTTAGTTGTAGCCCTAAAAGACACTAATACTCGTGTTGCAGGGTACCGTAGTGTTTCATATGCCAGTAAATGTACAATATATACTCACAATACGGCTCCATACTGCCCCCTGCCTGCTTTGCATGTCAGGTGTGAGGCGAACCTGTTCGGTGGTTACCATGGCATCCCCCATCAGCTCCCAGTGGGAGGAGCCTGAGGATCCCACACCTGAGCACACCCGCAACAATGCCATCATTATGACAAAAGCTGACACAGCACAATACAACTGAGCAAAGCCTGGCGACTAAAACGGCTCTGCTTTGTCATTAAATACAACTTTAAGAAATCTATTGAAGTAAAAGAAAAAGTAGACACAACAAGGGTCTTTAATGGTTAATAATATACATGGTATAAATATGGTATAGCCTACACTATAACGTCTTGTTTGGTTGAATGTCCAAAGCAGTAATATTTATCTGAGATATGCAAACGTTCAAATGATCAGTTATTATATGAAACAGAGCTGGAGCACATGTTATTTGACCGCTAAATGCATTATTCTAGAAACATCTGTCCCTCGCCCCTCAGCTTGTCCCTGTGAACCAGTATTACAGTAACAGTTATAGGAGATACCTTGGTATGGCTTGGAGAGGGAATACTCCCGCTTCAGAAACTCCTCCATTTCGTGATCATCGTCGGCAAAACACCGGCTCGCAGTAAGAATAAGAAAAGCGAAGGTCCAGTGTGATATTAAAGGCATTATCTTCCCTCTGGAGATTAAACTGAATTGTGATTTGGGTTCCCTGTAATGATTGCTGCTGCTGGCGGCGGCCATCGTAGAACAAAACTCATCCCACTGAATCGTCAGCTTCCCTCTCATTGGTTCACCGTGTTACATGACTCGTCGTCATTGGTCTCTTTGATTGTCAATCAGAATGCGCGTTTTTTTATTGGCAGTTTTTTGTTAATGGCTATAGTGAATATAAAGCAATTGATTTATTAAATTGGAGATGTGCAATTGTAGCAAATCTATAATGGGTTATATTATAAAGAAATTATTATTCTAATCTTAACACTAATATGAGTAGGAAACCAGAACAGGTCTTATTTATGGGTGCAGCTTTATCCGTAAGTTCTAGAGACAATATATGTATGAAAGGCTGAGAGATTGTATGGAAAAGCTCTTTATTAATAGGCTTTACAAGCTTTAAAATAACTGTCCATTCTGTGGCTTTTTACCATATGTGTTATGTCTAACTGCTGTAATTCTGAAACTGGAGCTGAAGGTGCAGAAGCATCATATAATTTTTTTTTAACAATAACTATTCCTCTAACCTGTATAATAAGCTCCTACTTAGAGTACATCTACAACTACAGCATGACTGCAGAAGACTTGGGGCACTGTGGCTAAACTGAACCATGGCCTGCCACTCCCTTTGCATTATACATGATTTTTATTTCCTTGAAGTACCTATTTGTTACAGAGCACACAGCAGCCTAAACATGGCAGTGTTACACAGGGCCTACTTTATCCATTTTAGGCCTACTTTATCCATCAAACTGAAAATGTCATTGTATCTGAGAGGGTAAAGAATGTGATTATTTCCCTTGTTAATAAATGAAAAATGCAACCGATTGACTGCAAGCAAAATATGAGTTTATAAAGTACAGATCTTCAATCACATAATTATATTGATCTTCACGCGGACTGTGTGTTATCTTGGAATAGCGAGGTGGATTAGAAAGCCTCAACATCCTGTGTGAAAGACAGTGTGTGTGTGTGTGTGTGTGTGTGTATGTGGATACGTTTCTGGAGCCAGTTGGATGCTGTAGTCGAAATCACGCCCCCTTCACTGTCCCCGCTGTGTGTCGGCTATCCTACACTCTACTACTGGCTATAGGTAGTACATCATTGGGGGATGGAGTAAAGGAGGTAGGAAGTCATGGATCCCGCCGAAGAAAACTCGAGCAAAACGGTCGACATTTATCGCGATACATGGGTCCGCTTCCTGGGTATGTATTCTTACATGTTTGCCTCTGTGGTGGCTGAGTTTCAACAGACTGTAACCAAACAGAGAGACACACCGGAGCCGACATGACCCCGGAGCTGTGCGCTAGCTAGCTAAAGCTGGCTAACCACTCTTTTACAAACATCTATTAATAGCAACAAAGTTGGCTGCTCAAGGACATTTTGTCACACAGAATGTAATGGACGTCCAAGATTGGACAACAACACCGCCATTCGTGCTGTGTTTCCGTAGCATACTATTCAGATAGAGTTATCTGTGTAGCTCAGTCATATCTCAGTCAGGGTAGTTGTTTAGCAAGTTGAGGAAGTGACTCACAAACCACTGAAAAACGCCCATAGGCTCGTCCTGATTGAAAACTGAAACACTGTGACACAACTTTGTATCGGCGCCTGATTTCAGTGCTGTCCTCCTCTCATTGAGACATTCAGGGTCATCGGTTACGGTGAATATCCACTGTCTACTGTACAGGCTGTACAGTAACCAGCCTGAAGGACATTCATACTGCAGCAGCTCTCACAGTGCAGGCTGGTGTTCATGCCTTAATCCACTGCTCTTTCAGCCAGCACTGACCACTTAGTGTCATGTAAATCCGTTTATCCCCTTCATAAAATCATAATCTGTTTGCTCCCATCTTCAGTCCTGCCTGTGCAGTTAAATGTCTTTATCTCTCCACTGAAGAGCCTCTAAACAGAAATGTAAAACATGTTTCCACAGTTGTTTTGAATAATTACAAGTATGTTCTTGTGAAATGGTTACTTACACATCACGCCAAGAAATAATTTCTTCCCTGCGCTGGATTCTCCAGAGCTGTTGCATGTCTTAGATTGTACATTATTGTTACAGCTATGGAGAAACTAAACAGTTGTAATTTAACCTGAATGTGACTGCTTTGCTTAAGAGTTTACAGCCTATCATGTCATGGCACAGGTCATACAATATGCACCGACATAGGCATTCTGGGCACTATGATAATGGGTGCAACCCTTTCAGATTAAAGTGGCACTGTACAGCAGGGTAATTGTAAGGGAATAACATTAGAGTAGAGATAGGATTGCCTGATGTCCTTGTAGATGACACATGCACCACATTACTTTCAAAATCCCCTGTTGGTAAATGCTAATGCTGAAGTGGTGAGCTGTTAAACTCTGTGTTTTTTCTTTACTGACTGCCAGTCGTTGTTACTGGAACTCTCTGAAACTTGTCTTTTATCCCTCACCATCTGTTTCTCCCACCTTCAACATCTTGTAAACATTCTCTCCCTTACATATCTTCATGCCTTGCAGAGCACAGGATGAATACTAAATTGCAAAGTATGGTGCCAGGGAAATCCATGTTTTATTATTAACTGAATGCTCTGCTGGAACATTATCTTATCTAGACTCCCCTTGGTTTCATACTTGATAATACAAATAGAGCTCTTATCACCTTGTGTTCACAAGCACTTCTGGAGATCCAATACTTAACTTTAGCAACAGCTATTAGGTTCTCATGTTTTCCCCTCTAAACTCTGTTTTAACTCTCCATTATTTTAAGGATTATTTATTTTATTCCTGTTTTTCCCAAAATGTAAAGCGGCCTAAATACTGTATAATAATGTCCCTGTAGCTCCAAGCAGTGATGAGTTGGATTTCATGATCACTGTTGGGTGTATTGCTCAGCCCTTAAACATGGCTGACAACAATTTCAAACTTGCTGCATGCTTTTTCGCTACTGCTTAGAGATAGTTGGGGGAAAAAAAATCCCAAAACTGTCATGTGATTCGCTCACTTACTGAGGCTGGGGATGTATGATTCACTCCTGCATTTCAGTGAAATTATTTAAGAGGAAGACAAACTATTAAGCAAATTTTCTGATGTGTCGAAATATGAAATACTCACAAGTTAGGAGTTGCAGGTGACAAATACATTAAAAATAATCAAATCTTCTTACAACTACATTATAGTGTGTTATAAGCCATTAATTAAATCTTTATATACTGCTTATAAAAGCTTCATAGCGACACTTGAAGTACTAAGTGTTACCTAACCCATTATTGGAGAGATAATAAATTGTCCCCAAGCTGTGTTATATGGGCTGTGATATTATTTCTTGTAACACCAGTGTTTTCTTCAGCACAGGTAGCACAGTAAAGTGCAGTGTTTGCACAGTAGCTTCAGTTTTGCCAGCAGCAGCACCACAGTAATAAAAAGATACAGCAGCAGCAGAATTTGACTCCACCACGCTCTGATGGTTCTGTCATCATTGAACCAAAGATAATGCTCCCTGTGTGACTGCAGTTAATTTTACCAGTGATTTACATGTCCTGTGGTGTATGGCGCAAGTGACTTCTTAATAAGAGATCAAGGACGTTTAAGTCATTCCAGCCCTCGTGGAATGGATATTGCATAATTTTCCAAAATGTTGCTCTAAATCTTCACCGGGACAATGTCGGGTTTAGGTTAGGTTAGGTTTATTGTATGTCTCAGCATATATGTACTGGAAACTGAAATGTAAGGCTAAAAATACAGACAGTGCAAAAATGTTTTCATCCTGTGTGAGTGGCCCTACATATGACATCTCTGAAAAACTGAGCTTTTGGATATTTAATGTACGGCCCCAATGCTCAGAATAACATTAAACCTCAGTTATTATCTTCATAAATGTATAGCACCAATGCTTTTTTATATAGAGCAGGATGTCTAACTAAGGTTATGATGTATTTAGAGGAGACTATGAAGGTTGAGGTTTTATCCTCATTTATTTATGTATGCCCCCAGGCTATGCTAATGAGGTCGGGGAGGCCTTTCGTGCTCTAGTGCCAGTGAGTTTGGTGTGGGGCAGCTATGCTGTGGCCACTGCCTACGTCACTGCTGATGCTGTGGACAAAGGGAAGAAGGCAGCTGTGGTAAGATACGACCATTTGTTTGTGTCACTATCATTATTAACCATGTGATTAAATTTTTATTACTACGTAATCAAGAGGACCTATAAATAAATCCTAAGTCAGAATCATTACTGGTTTCCACAAGGGGTTACAAGTTCAGCTGCAACAAATAGTTGATTAATCAATTTATAAATTTAATTGGCAGCTGTTTTGATTACTGATTAACAGTTTTGGTCATTTTTCGAGCAAGATTGGCAAACTCCTGCTGGTTCCAGATTCTCAAATGTCAAGATTGAATGTTTTTCTTTTTCATATGTAATAGTAAACCGAACATCTCAAGGTTTTGGACTGTTGGTCGAATAAACTAAGACATTTGAGTGGATTTCCCTAGGCTGTGGGGAATTATAACAAGCATTTTTCACATAACAGGCATTTTAATTTTATACCCTTGACAGTTAATTCAGAAAAGAGATGGCACGTAGATCAATAATAAAAATTATGAATAATTGTCCCTAAAGGCTCACGGGGACAACCCAGGGAAGACGACGCGTGTAGCGGTAGCAGTGGTGGACACGTTTGTTTGGCAGGCCCTCGCTTCTGTGATCATCCCGGGCTTCACCATTAACCGTGTGTGTGCCGCCTCACTCTACCTGCTGGGCAGAACCACCAGGTGGCCTCTGCCTGTCCGCAAGTGGACCACTACAGCTATCGGCCTTTCCACCATCCCCTTCATCATCACTCCCATAGACAGGTTGGCACAAGTTGTGTCTGTGTGTATGTGTGTTTCTATATGTGCATATACTGTACATTGATTATGTAAGTTGCACGTTATATGAGCTTTAACTCAAAGAGTTAAGCTGCTCATACATCATGGGCAGTTTGTGCTGCACTCACCACTCAGCTGGGTGCAAAGTCAGGTCTGACAGCAAATTTCAACACTGATATGTAATTCATCTGACTGTATATATTACATTCATTTAGAGTGCAGCTAAAGCACAGGTTTGGTAACAGATTGATTTAAAGGTATCAGGGATTTTCAACACGGTATGTCAAAGATCCACAAATTTTTACATTGTGTTTTTAAATTGGTTCCAGTCTATGTAACTACTATTAATTGTTTTTTTTTTTTTGAGAGTTGGTATTTCAAATAATGGAAACAGTTTTTGAGGTTTTGCACTAAAAACAGAATGCTGGTCTTAACCATGGCAGTGATAGTCACATGATGACTGAAAAAAAAAAAACAAAAAAAAAAACCCATGAAAAAAGTGGAATGAGAGCTGCACAGTTGCCCTTTAAAGCAGAAGTGTGCCACTGACCACTTAGGTATCATCACAATATTTCCACTGTCTGTACCCTGTAGGTCAGTGGATTTCCTGCTGGACTCGAGCCTTCGGAAAGTCTACAATGAGGGAGAGAAGCAGGAATAAGAAGGGACCATACTGGACAGACTGTCCCCTCCTCCGTAGAGACCAGTCCAGTCTACGTAGCTCTGTGCTGATTATCCACCACTGTGAAGCACTAAAGATGTGTAAAGAAGGATTTCAAGGAGTAAGATTTCACAGTTAGTCAAAGATACGTATAAAAATATATTTTATTTCTGAATTATAAAGTATTTAATGGTAGGTTAAGTTGTTAAAAGTGAAATCCTGCTTTGTGAAATATCCCTCTGGGGATCCTTAACTTTAACTTCTCAGGGCAATCTGGGTAGCATAACCAAAAAATGTTTAATCAGGAATGTAACAGTACAAAAAATGTGTAAATATTCCACTTGATACAGTGAAATCCTCCCTCTTGAAGTATTCTTCAACAGAGATATGGTGTGCTGTTATATTCCTGTTACATTGACTACAGAGAAAGCCTCCAAGGTTGCCCTCATGTCAAGAAATTAAATACAAATCAGCCATATTCAGTGGTACTGTAATGACAGGCCAAAAAGCCAGTTTGCCATGATGTCTCTCTTCTTCATCACTTAAAGTTTGTCTTAGACTGTTTTCTGAAAACAACAGTGTCTGTTACTTGGAACAGATGTTTCAAGAGTGTCTTCTGATGCACTTTTCCATTTTTTTGTTCTAACTCATTGCTGGTCATGGGAGCCAAGATTTGCACTCAGAGCATTTTTACACCATGGTTAGAATCTGTATGATAGTAGTATATAGTACGGTATATAATACTGTATGTAGTACTTCATCAGGTATACTTGTACAGTGCACCTCACAAGTATTTGAATGATTTCTCACCAATATCAAAACTGTTGGTTAGGAAATTTGCAGTCAGACATTCTTAGTATAAAATAGTGCAACTTCCTTTAGCCTGAAAATATTAGACATACCAGTTTCACACATGTATAACTTATTTTAGACTTCTTGCATCTTCTTCCCTGCATCAAGAAACAAATTGCCCCAAGCTGTAGCTCAACTCATCAGATCTAAAAGTTTCATATTCATCAAATAATCTTTAAACTGTGTCCTCCTTGATGCAGAAAACCTATGTGTATAAGTGCATTAAATTTAGTGTTGCACTTCTCAAATACTTGTGGAGGTCCATGTAGTATCTATGCAGGGAATGGTTTAAGGGGTTCATTTATTAATATACAGATACTGTCTGTATATTATTGCCAAGACTTTTCTTTGAGGAAGTAATATACTGTATCTCATGGTGAACTATGCAAGGGAAATGTGCACATGCACAAGCATTGAAAATTAAAGGGATAAGGTATACAGCTGTCACTTTAAGACAAAGAGGGACATACCATAGTGGAAAAAGTTTCATTGCCAATATATATATAGTACACCAGTGCACCATTTTTAGCAATAACTTTTGTTTCATGTGTCACACCATATTCTCTTTGCTATGAACGTTTGCTTGACTTTTTCATAGCGAGAGATGAAAGAGACGGTTGTGAAAACTTGGGGTGCACCAGTTTCCATGTTTTTGCATGCTGGTACTGAGTCCTGATGGAATCTCTTCAGTAGTATTTGATATTTGGTCACAAGACCACTTAAACAGTAATTGTACATTTATTGGCTTTTGAAATGATTGAGACAGGGTGCTCAGGGTTCCAGTGTGTCTAGTATTGGATATTTTCATCCACATAAGCACAGACTTTAGTCTTATATGTTATATAAGGCTATAGACCTTTTCCATGACAGACAGTTACATTGTCACAGCAGGAGGAAATGCTGTTGTACATACTAAAAGCTCCAGTATTGACACCTTAATGGATTATTCATTATTACTTCTTACTCCTTTGCTTTTTCTGCTATGACATGTCAACAGGTCTGCATTGAAAAAAGGTATATTGGTGCATCCCTAGTAAAGTATACTCATGTTCAATTTTAACATTTAAAATTTTACACAATTTTAAACTTCACTGTATTTTTTTATCATTACATGCTACAAAAGAAAAGGAATGGTTTACTTTTTTTGAACATTGTCTTTGTGTTTCCTTTTGTGGCAGTGTGTTCGGAAGTGGGTTCTATGAGTCACATTTTCAGCCTTAACTGAAAAAAAAAACAAACCTCAAGCTCTGTTCATCTACTGAAGTTCACAAGATGGAGATTATTTTCCATATGTGAAAGTAACCGTTGAAAGCTGAAGCTCCCTTCAATATTGAGCAGTCCTCCTCTATTAACTTCTGAAACACTAGAGAGAAAAAACTTGTGAATCTGTAGTGAAATAAATTATATAATGAGAGAAATGTCTTGATTTTTGGTCTATTTCATTCATCAGTGGTAACACAGTTGCCTGTCAAGTCCTTGTAGAGTGTTTTTAAAAAAAAAAAAAAAACTTTCACCTGTTATCATCCTTTAATACTGACAACAAGTAAATCAGAACCACTTTGTTGCCTAGTGAAACCATGAGTGACAGCTCCTTTGCTGGAACATTTTTGAAGCTTTATCTAAACACAGTCTGCACAAAGGCCTTCCCACAAGAACACCTCACCACAGTGTGATTTCAAATGGCAGCATAACAACTTGCTCTTTGTGCAGGCACACTCTCCACTTCCTGAGCAACATGCCACGGCACTTTAAGATGAAAGAGGTGTAATTCAAGGGACGGTTTAACCAATGAAATGGAAGCACTCAAGAGCACATCAGACCAGGTGATTTGAGAGCCCAGTTGCAGTGCTTTATCTTGATTGAGCCAGGAGCTTGCAGCTGATGCCAATTCTACAGATGAGGTGCCAACATAAAAGGCTAAGGAAAGCCAACGATTGGCAGGTACAGCATGTTTGTTCTTAATCTTGTGTTTTTGGCTCTTTTGGCTGCATCACCCGGTCAGTCAGGTAAGAAAAAAAGTGTGATATTTATCTTGTGTTGGCTCAGTTTGGATTGTATTTTATTAGTGAAGGATCTTGCTTAAAACACAGCACAGTCAACCTTGGGATATATTTACATTTACAGGCATTCCTCGATACATCCAGGGCCAATGGATCATCACTGATGAGAGTTTACGGTATGAAGACGCTGATCAACAATCTCTAGCGGTGGAGGAGAGCATATGGCCTGACAGCCCAGCAGAAGTGGTTGAACAGGTGACGGTGGAGGTCCAGAGCTTGCAGACTACTCCAGAGCCATATGCTATGAAGGAACAAGGTGGGCTGCAGCACTCACTCATTGCTTTTTCTTTATTAAAGCTACTAGTTCTAGCTTCCATTCACTGAGTGCTCTGTGTTTTGTTTCCTGTTAGTGTTAGATGAAGAAGAATCGGCAGTATGGAAAATTGTTCTGGTGGTAGCTGTCCTGTTGGTGTCAGTATTGGGATCTCTGAGCATGGCCTATTACATGTGTGTCTGGAGAGGTGGCAGGATTCACTATGAGCCTCAGAAGGGGGGCCATGCTTAAATACAAATAAAATGAACTTTGTGTAGAAGCCAACTTCAAGATGTCTCATTTCAGTTTTTTAAGTACAATAGATTGTTTTACATGAGGCTGTCTCGAGTCAAATGAAAATGTCATTCATCAGGAAGTGGGAATGAGCAAGAGGTGAAAATAAAGGACAGCTGTTTGCTCACACTGTCATAAAACTCAGTTACAATAGGCCTGCAAGTTTAATACATTATCTCCTTTTTTCTTTGTATCTGCATTTGAAATGACATGACTCAACTTGCGTGCACATGTCCTGAAGTTTTATGACCCTCTGCCTAATGTGTATTTGTAGTTCATTCAAGGTGGAACTACCCTTTTCAGTTGTTGGTGCTACTGATTGGTTTAGACAGAACTGGGCAGAGCAGGTTTTTGTTGTTCTGGGGATTTATGGGACCTTTGGCCAAACAGACATACTGTATTCCTGATAAGATTTTCAGTTTCTGAGACAATGTAGTCCTATTTTATAAAATGAAAAGTTCTTTCTTATACTTAAAATCTTGATTATAGTTTTCTTGCATCTTTTTTGCAACAACAAAAGGGATGCTATCAGAATAGAACGTACTATCATGCTTTGCAAAAAGATGCTTCTCCCCATTGCATCACAGCCAATATAGTATGTGTATGTATGAGCCATCTTGACAAAGGCAATCTTTAATGAATATTCATGAAATCAAACTGTTCTGAGGACCTTAACACAATTTTCAGCAAAAGCAAATGTTTCCTTATTTTTTCAGACAAACCCTTCAGTCAGTTGTTGTAATGGCCACTAGAGGTCATTACTAACATTATGTTTGTGCCATGCTCCTCCTGCTCAGTCATACAGGACTACAGCCATGAACACTTGTGGGCCCTACATTGCATGAAACAGTGAGTTTATATTTCTTTTTTTTTTTTTTTTTTTTTTTTTTTTGGTGGATTGAACCCCTGACTTTGTTGGCTCACTGATATGTGATTGTTCACACGTCAAGTATCATTACCCTTCGGCTACAGGTCATTTGTGTGGTTGTTTATGTATTTGAGAGTATAGCTTTCAAAAAATGATAAAGATGTAAAAATGTAACTTCAGATTAATCAGTTAAAATAATCTGTGGATAGCTACCACACAGTAACATTGCTGCTGTGTTTGTGTACATTTTTATTTCCAGCACATTCTTTTGTTGGAGATAAACTGCCCAAACTTGTTGAACATAGTTATATAAACTACTCATTGTGTAAACAGACTTTAACAATATCATGCTAACCTACAGGTTAAAGGTGCCGTGCAGCTTCTGTGCCTTGACAAAAGTTAAATAAAATTTGAGTCCCTTCAGTGATGATTCAGCTTTTTCATTAAAAGCTTTTCCTATGAAACATTTACAGGACCTGTAATTTCTTCTGAAACCAGTCATCCCCCCGCAAATCACCAAAGCTCTCCTCACTTTGCAAATTCAAGTATGTGTTCTTGTTTGCTGCCCTTGGCAAACATTTTCCTTTTCATAAGAATTCATCTTGATCAGAATTATGGCAGAAATGGCCATCAGGCTGTTGAGGGGGGGAAAAAAACAGTGTACTGCTAAAGAGTAAAGAGTAATGTTTTAATTCAGAGTCAAGCAAGCGGGCTCAGATCAAATCCACAAACATTTATAAGTCCCCCTTGAGCAATATCAGGTGGCATTAGGGGGCCCAAGGAGACAAAAAGCTGATGAATTGAATTAATCTCCCCTCCCGTGATGGATGGGCCTGTTCACAGGGGGTTGGAAAATAGGAGCATTGTTCATCTGTCACTCCGATTGCCATGTCCCTCTATGATTTGTGCCTGGGTTGTGAAGGCCACAAGTGGCCAAAAGACCTCCCTCTCTCCTTCTCACTTGTCTCTCTGCTGCTTTTTTTTTTTTTTTTTTTTTTTTTTTCAGGAATTCCCAGCCTTTCATTTGTTTCCACCCCCACAGCCCTCACTGATATCCATACAGCCAGATGCAGAAAAACAAGCCTTCAGTCAGGACAAGCAAACATAAATTATCTGTCACTCTTGCCTTGTTTCATATACAGTAGGTTGGGCTGCATTGTAACTTTCAGTGTTTCAGTGCATGCAGGCTTACAAGCTTTGCCCTAAACTGCTGTGCACAGACTGAAGCAACTCATAATTTGCATAACGTGTGTGATGACATTACAAAGCATAATGTAATTTTTTTTAAAAAGGGGGGAAATATATTTGCCATAATATTATAAAATGTAATGACATTTTCTTTCCATAAGGTAATACAAAACTAAGTTCTATAACTGAAATTTAACATGGGGAGAAAAATACATCATGTCAAATATGGAGAAGCTGTTGAAAAACATATAATATATCAACATTTTGTTGTATGTAGTCATTGGTTTTGCTACAATGTAATATTAAAATTACATTAGCTTATGTATGATTCTATTACATTCATATATGAACTCAGAACACAGAGAAAGTCATGTCATCCTTTAATTTATTTTCATAATGTTACTGCTGTAATCCTCTTTACTTGCTTTAACCGTAAGGCCCATATAAGTACAAAGTGGAGGAGCTTGGCTTTTAAATAGATCTCTCATTTGAGTTTCCTTGTTTGGGCTTGATTCTTGCAAATATTCTATTTCATTTAACCCTGTGTGTTCAGACATAGATTACCATGTAAAGCCCTCTATGCTGCCAAATATTTTTTAATAACAAACAGAATATGATCCAGTGCTGGCAATGAGGGCCACTGTGTTTCATGGCAACTTTTCTGAAGATACAGAACTTGCTGTTAAAGCTAAACTTTTAACTTGGAGGAAGGAGCAACGTCTTAGTTCTGAGTCTTGAGTCTCCATTGTTTCTCTCAAGCACCTGCCCCTTCAAAGGCGCCTGACCCACTAAAGGAACAGGTGCTAAAAGGCGATTCAATGGAAGAAACAGAGCTTTGATTTCTTCACTGCCTTTGTGCTGTGTGTGGATTACAAATTGAGATCTACTTAGCAACTGTATAATACCCACTGCCTGAGAGCAGAGGATACAGGAGATGACTTTGTGAAAAGTTTAGCAAGTGAATATGAGGAAAGCCTTGGCCTTGGTGAATGAATACTGGAGGTAAGGTAGGTAGGTGTATGTGTGTGTATAAATACTTTACTGATGTGGGATGCAGAGGTCCTTGACCTCAAGTGCAGGGATGCTGGGATAGACTCCATCATTACTGACAACTCACAAATAGAAGCATCAGTAACTAGATGTCATTTGACTTCCTGTAAATAAACGCCATAAAAGTGATTTGAGCCATTGATCTATAAACCTGTAACCTTCCAGTTAAAAATGTGAATGTGAATCTTTTCTTTCATTTGACTCAGATAAAAGGGCAGGATGAGCAGGAACACTCCTCTTAAAATAATATAAACTGAACTGATCAGATACAATCATTAGTAATGACCATGGCACCATAATCTTGTTATGCTACAATAGTGGTTACTATACCTCTCTCTCTCTCTCTCTCTCTCTCTCTCTCTCTCACACTCACACTCACACACACACACACACACACACACATACACAGAGACACACAATTCTTATTTCCCCCCTCTCTAGTGAAGGACAATGTTTGTGCAAAGGCCACTTTAAGGGCACTAACTGAAATGTTTAACGCTCACTGGTCGATTTATTGAGGTCAGCAGAAGGCTACGTTTTGAGAAAACAGAAGAGCAGGCTATGTTTGGATTGATTTTCATGAATGATTTTATGCTGTGAGCAAAAGAGAGACAAAAGACAATCAAGGCACATCAAATCACTCCACAAAAGAAATAAGGGAAGGAAACGAAAAAAAAATGAAGGGCAAGGCCAGAGCCGTGTCACTGAGCATTAAACTAATAAATATCAGCTTCTGTCTATGAGACACAAAGACAAAGAGCATGGAGCATTCTGCTGGATCACGCTGTTATGTTGATTTGATCAAGTACATTACTCTTGAAGGGGGGAAAGTTAGCACATTATATGTATTGTACAGTTAGTGATTCATTTTGAAATATTACCTTTTAGAAAATGGAGGCAAGTGTTAAATTCATTCAGTAAACTAAAACTTGTTGAAACAAAAGTATGATTAATACAAGATTCAAGGTAAAAATACAGAATCAAACAATGTTAATCAACTCAAGATACAGACATTTTAAAAAATGACAATATAACTACCTGATATGATAGAGAAACAATATACTGTCTCTTTAAGATCATTCTTGCAACCACCGAGTTACATACTGGGTAATAAAAGCCTTTATATTGACAAAATAATGATTAATTATGTGGATCAATATATATTGGCTTAATATTCCTCTGTAAAGATTAAAGCAAAACACTAAGCAACACGACAGCCCTTGTTTCAGCAAATAAAGTGTCAGTGGCAAAGTGGTGATTCCTGATCTGACAGCGTACAGTGTGACAGCAGCTGTGTGCTCTGAATGCTGGCAGAGCCTCTCTCTCTTTGTGAAATGAATTAGGAGAACATGAAAACTGAGCAGACCTTCAGCGATACATTATGCATGAGGAGCTTGAAGGCTCCTACTGAATTCTGTTCAGGTGGCATCAGAGGGTGCAGCCAAGTGGAAATGCTGGCTGGTCACTTAAAGCACACTATCTGTAGTAATCTTTCTACATGAAAGCGCCGCACACGGCTTGAGCTATATTCTCCTGCTTGCAGGTTGAAATATGCAACACAACCAGGTTTCTATAGTGGCCACAGAGGGGGTTTACTGGGGCAACAGGGGATTAAAGGCCTTGCTCTAACCTTCAGACTGTCTCCCACCCTGCATAACTTTAAGCTGCTATTTGCAATTTAAATTAAAATCTATATTTTGTTTACCACCTTGCACTTGATTTACTAGTAATCATCCTTATCTGCAACATTAGAGCAGGCTTGCAGCACACGTGACATCTGTGTATCAGTGAGTTTGACAGCTTGACATAATTCCAGAAAATCAGATAACACACCATATGATTCCTCATCTTCTGTTGTTACGAGATAACATCTAATTTCCCATCTCTCAAGTCATCGTACAAAGACATCGTCTGCTCATTGTGAAATCAATATGCTGTGGAAACACCATTACAACAGTCTTCACAGTGCTTGAGTGAATCGCTTGAGATCACAGATGAACATGCACACACAGGCAGAGACTCACACATAAAGGTACACAACTACACTGTCACCTCCAATATGTCCTTTGTTATAACAAGACTCCAAAAAGCACAGGAATACTCAGTGTAATTAAATTGTGCCTCAGTGCCCAGAGACAAATCTTTGGCATGTTGAGAAATGTGCATAAAATCACACGAGAGCAAAACCAGTATCAGGATGAATTATACTGGGTGTAGTGGCCTCACAGGGGAGAGGACATCATGGTCAGTGGAGTGCATCCTTTGCCAAAAGACATATAGTGCACTATGGTCATTTGTTACAAAGTACTGGGGGAGGTAAAATTTAGCATCACAAGGTAAGACATGCAAAAGGCAACAGCAAAATAATATATGATGCAATCAACAGCAAATTATTCAATGACATTTTTTTTTATAATGAACTGTCAAAACTAACCTACAAGTCTACAATTATGCAGTTTTTCGGGCGTGTTTAGTCATGCACCACAGTAGTGGACAAAATGAAATGATGGTAATGCTACATGAAAGGTCTGGGAATCAAAGTTGTTGCGATTCATCCTCTGGGGACCATGAATTATTAAAATTCATCTAAATACATCCAGTAGTTGAGGAGTTGTATCAGTGAAAACAAAAAAATGTCAACCAGGGGATCAGCAAAGTCAGTACGATCCATCCTCTGGGGACCATGAGTGTCTCTACAAACTTTTGTGCCAAGTAATCTTATAGCTCTCTAGATATTTCAGTCTGGACCAAAGGCATGGACCGACCAACAGATCAACAGGCTAACAGATTCACATTGCTATTGCTAAAAACATCCAATATCCTTTGGTTCTAGCTTCTTGAATGCCATGATTTGCTGTTTTGTCCTGTTTTATATTATTGTAAATTGAATGCCTTTACTTGTTAGACTATTGGTTGGACAAAGGAAGCATTGTAAAGATGTCAGCTTGGGCTCTGGGAACTTGTGATGGCAATTTTTCGCTATTTCCTGCCACAAACTAATTGATTAACTGTAAAAACATAATCAGATTATTCAATAATGAAAATAACCTGGGGAAATATCTCAGTTTATTTTCATTGGTCTTCATGGGTCCCAGGCACTGAGACAGTCCCATGTAAATCCTCCAAAAATGATCTCTCTCTATCTTCCTGCTTTTTCCTCATGGGAAAGAGGAACTAATATGAGCCTTGCTTGACTGTTGCTGACCAGTATAGCCTGGTCAGTCTAACTGACTGGCTTAACCATCTTAACCAGATTGACCAGCTTGTCCAGCCTGGTGAGCCAGCTAAGACCAGCTAAAACCAACATTTTAAGTTGGTCTACAATGGTTTTGTCAGCAGGGTGCAGTCTGGCTGGTGGATAGATAGGCCTAAAACAAGCATGTAAGTGAAAACAGACAGAAGCATATTCAAGCAGCTCACACTAAGAGAGTTACAGTAGAGATACAGTAAACTGACAGGGAGACAAACACTCAGTATCTCTATGAGATCAAAACCAGAAGTGGACTGGGCAGTTTAAAAAAAACAACAATGAGCTGATGACAGTCTACAAGGAGTTAGACCAGTAGACGTTCTGTGATTTAAAGTCTCTCTCTCTCCCTCTCTCTCTGGCACTGCTATAATTTTCCTGGGTGGAATGATGGATGAGGCAGTGTCAGCCCATGTTCATTATAATGCACACCATCTATTCTTCTCAGCCTGACTCTCCGCGCTCCAGGAAATGCCAGAGAGGTATTGAAGCTGCGAAGAGAGGAGAAACTCTCATCTGATTTTATGGAGAGAATTCGCTGCTAGGTGTGTGTTAACTTAACGCGTGGTGATCCATCAATCACTAATGAAGATACTGCGAGGCTACTGCTTGTTCTTAAAAGAAACACATTCCTCTGTGGGCATGAACGATAAACACCCTTCGAAGTCTATACAAGCATAATCCCTTGCAGTGTGCTCATCCTAAATTAATAATGAGCTCTCCAGCAATTAATGCGTAGAAACTGTGTTGTCTTTGTGGTCCATTTGTAATGTTTTAAATGGCCTGAAATCACATTTTGACTTTGAGCAAACAGTCAACAACAAACGATTTTCAAATGAGGAACAGCTCAGGTTATTTTACATTAGAGATTTTTCTGTCTTTTCCTTTTGTCTGTTCTTCTCACCAGTTTGAAGTGGGCGGTTTTCAGATAGAAAAAGGTGCCTTCAAATACGCCCGCACACCAGTCAGGGTTTAGCAACATTTGAATCAAAATGGTGACAGTTGTGGGGTTGTTTGCTTATGTTGCCAGGCTACAGTTCTGGAACTGGGATGTGTATAGTTCCTCCTCAGTTCTTAAAAGCTACTGGCCAGTTCAGACTAGTGATGTACTAATGTAAGATTGTTGTAACCAGGAAAGATTGTAATAGTTATTCAAAAGATCAACTATATCAACAATCGACCATGTAAACAGGAAGTGACTGTATCAACACAAGCTGTAACATAACTTAAAGAAATAATAGTTTTATGAAGTTTAACTGTCAATCACTTGGTATCACTTTGTTTTATTCATGCATATGTGGAGAAACATGTCACCTACCTCTGTACATTCATATAATGTAGAGTGAGTGGGAAACATTTATTTATGCTAACCTAACCAAGCTCTTTGGCAATTTAGCTATTTTTCTAATTTAACAGTATATTTTGTTGTTTTTGTGAAATGTAATTTAAAATCTTCCCAGTTTACATCTGTAATAAAGTTTACTGCTTTTTAACAGCGGAAAATTTTACACGGCAGCTATCAAAACCAGAAATAAATATTTAATATGCTGCAGAAAGACCTGAATATATGACTGCATATATTCATGTAGGTATATGTTCATAGTTTATAGCACCTTTTCAGTTTATATGACAAGAGACTAAATGAAAGATACTTTAACAGAGCCACACAAGCTCTCCATTAAACACACACACACACACACACACACACACACACACACACACACACACACAAATGCCTATCCACTCTATCCTGAACAAGTCTAAACACATTGTCTAGACAAACATATTATCTTTAATCAGAGCAGTAATGCATCTTTTCTCCTCACACACAGATCAAGTCAGTGGGGGCCTGATGAAGGGAAATGTGTGGCATATTGAAATAGATTTATTTCAAACTGATAGCATCTCATCCTATCAGCTCCGTGCCAAGTGTTCCAAACTGTGTGCGAGAATCTTTTCAGAGCCTTTAAGGATGTATTGAACAAAAAAGGTGGTGGTGGTGGTGGTGGGGGTCTTCAAATGAGGTCTGGATCATTCCTGGAGCAAAGGGATCAATAACCGCCAGGCTAAGCCTTCGCTCATCCATCTGATTCATATCCCCCCACCTCCTGCTTTTCAGATATAGGAGGAATCGCCAGACTAAAGGCTCCCTTTCTGTGGCAATATGTACCAGCTGCAAGCTGTTTCCTCTCACACATAAAGCTGTATGAAGTGATTAATGTGAGAGTTGTACTATCATAATGGATTGGATATGTCAGGATATGATGATCTATTTTAAGGATATATAGCAACAGAAGGAATATACAGTTGTCTATAAATAGCACACTTTTAGATTTACACTTAGAGGTAACACACTGTGTCTTACATGTAGAAATGATCTTGCATTCAGCCTGGAACAACCTATAAATTATAAAATAAAAATCAAACTACTGCCACTGTGCATCAGTTTCCACACTTCACATGATGGTGGGTTGACGCTCAAATGTATCCCTGAGAAAATGTGAAACTACCAGTGCCTCAACATAAAAATAAAACTCCTGTGTCATGTAGTTTTTACCTGACTGTAATGGCTCTGTATTAGTCAGGTAAACAATGACACATGCAGTCAAATAGCTCATCATCTGTGTTGTCAGAAATTAGCCAAACAAATTTGTCCAGTACAAATTTTACATTATTTCTTTCCTCTGCTGTAAAGTGCAGTGATTAACTTTGAGTCTGCATCCTTACCTCTACTGCTGCTGCTGCTGCTGGTGCTGCTGGTCTAAAGGCAACATCTCACTTCAAGAGAACACTGTTATTATTTGTACAGGCTGTGATTGAACTCAGTGGAAAACCTGGCAGGGAGAGGAAACTTCATTTGTCACTGTCTGTTATTAATTTAGTTTTAAAGTAGTCTTGGCTGAATCTTGATGCTGATACACTGACAATGCAGAATAAATCCTGAGAAAGACCCTGATGATAGGATAGATATTTTTTTTACGGTGCATTTAAAAATCATTGCAGCTTCATGACTTCAAATGAAAGGGTTTATTCAGTTCAGTGTGATAGGTTTTATTTTTCTGTGCAGGACAATGTGATTGAAGGATAAAAAGCTTATTGACTGAATAAACTGACTATTGAGTCTTTTTAAAGACCTCTGGGGGAATCCATGTGCAAAGGCCTGTAGATATTGACTATTCATTTTCCTGTTTATTCATAACTAAAATTATATTGGGGGTAAAGCAGTCCAAGCAGCAGTATCATTATCACTGTATGAGAAAGAAAAGAAAATCAAGCTGACAAATGTAAGGAAATGTACAGTAAGCTTTGATGCTGTTTCCTTTGTAATCTAGACATAAAGACTATACAAGCACATACAGTGTGGTGCATTTATAGCATATAATGTCTGATAAATGATTGATAATGACACAAATATTTGATGCCCCGACTCCTGTGTGACCTCCTTTGTCTGCTTCAGGAAACTGTGGTTATATTAATAATCTTTTGTTCTTCAGCCTCAAAGGACGCCATCTGCAATCATGAGGAACAGAAAGAACAACTGAAGCACACTTTTATAGACAGTGTAAACAAACCCTCCAACAATACTGTATACCTATAATGCAAATACTACAAAGCTGGTGTACATCATTTGACTGGAAAGTAGGAAGGATATAACAATATTTCTACTGGATAGCTTAAATAAAATAAGGTTATGATATAACCAGGTTCATAGCTACTATATAGTTCATGAGGCCATGCCTCTAGTATTTCTTCTGAGAATGTGCATGTTTTTGCAACCTTGTGGGAAGTTTACATTCTGTAGTTGAAGCCTCACACAAAGTTTCTTTTAAAGGCTGATTACAGTACTTTTAAATTCCATAACTTATAAGCCAACAAAATGATTTAGTATTTCTCCACCTGAATTTTATGAAATTAATGGCAATGGTGTATTTTACAGCCACTAATTTCCTCATAATTTTCTGGAAAGAACTGAATCATCTGGTAATAATTACAGGGAAATTTGAACAAAGTTCTGGGACATGAATTTGACTTGTTGATTTTATAAGCAATTGTTGATTTTGAGTGGAATTTCTTTGAAACAAAGTTCAAACCGGCATTGACTTTGCTTTTGTTTATTTTTTATTTTTTGGCCACTTGGGGGCAGAAATCTGTAATCACAACAATGACATGAAGTCACCTGCCAACATTCATTTGTTTGTGCCCACCTGGCCAGTGGAAGTCCATTACTCACCTTTCTTTGAGCTCTGTGTTGCTCTCTACCACATCCTGAGGGAAATATCTGATTCTGCTAAATGCACCATCATGTTCACTAACGCTGTCTCTCTCTCCTGTTTGGTGTTGGGCAGGTAGAGGGTACAGTGGGTTTATCAGAACGTTTTTTTTTTTTTTTTTGCTGTAAACAGTTGCCAGTTGCTGCTGGAAACAAAGTTGTTACTATGAGAGCCTCGGGAATGAACCAAAACAATAAAGCTGTAGGCAACAGAAATCAAGAGCTGAAAAATGTCAAAATTCTCAACGGAACTGCAAAATGTGTTTAAAAGTAAACTCAATAAATAAAACGTGAAGAAAAAACAAACAGGTAACATTAGAGACCTTATTTTTTTGGTGTCTAAGGTGGTGAGGGGGCCATATCATGACTTCAGTATCTCTAAAATCCTGACTACAGCCCTGGATATAATCCATATGGATAACTGAAAACAATAGCTAATTAAAATATGATTCATATTGATTCGTTATATGTATTTTTCATACAGTAAAGACCACCCAGTATTATGGTGTGACACATTTGGTGAGTGTAAGACTAACCTACATAGATGTCTCTTATGAAACAGTATGAGCTCAGTAAGTCATTCTGACCTCTAGTCTGTCACATCCTCTGTTGTGAGAACAGTTACATTATGTAACCAATGCATCACAGAGTGACACCCTGCAGTGATAGGAAGAAAAAGGAACATGATATAAATATTATCTTTCCTCGCGCGCGGCCAGACACAGCGGAGATACATTTAGTAACACATGAGCGTAACAATAAAGAAATCCCCGTGTTTGCTTTATTGTCAGCGCGCACGACTGGCACGACGTCTCCCCGCGTCGCATCCAGTCTCATATCAAAAGATACTAAACAGTACTGTAATCCCAGACTTTGATCACGTGAGCGCAAACTTGGCCAAATGGGAAGGCGAGTCTCGGTAGTACGCTTCCGACCGCCATTACATTACAATGCGTGGTGGGCTGGACGATCGTGCGCGAAAAAATGCTACGGCGGCGCTTCGGCGTAGAGCAAACAGACACAAGAGGGTGAGAATGACACGGACGGGGCTCACACCGCGCACACTTCCACTTATTTACCAATATAATAACGCGCTCCGAGCGACCATAAACAATGAGGAAGGAGTCGCCGCCGAGGACATCATGCGCGTGTTGAGGATTTAATTCAATAACCAAACCATTTCTCGAGGAGAAGGAGGAGAAGGAGGAGGACACGCTTTTTTAAATGTCGAGGTGGTTTGTAAAAGAAAGATCTGCAGCATGCAAACACGTTCCCTCTGTCAACGATCGGCGCCTGAACTGTGCATTTGAAAACAAAATCATACGAGAGATTTTTCTGCGTGTGTGCAAGACTGAGGCTGTTGTGGCCGCGAGAGAGGACGTTTCGTAATGATATAAAACTGAAAGGAAGGAAGGATTTTTTCAAACCTCCGTCTACAGAAGCCTGTTTGTCGTTTTCCTGGTGGCGGAGTGTAAGAATAGTTTTTTTCTTGTCTGAACGGTTTGACTCATGATTCGGGGCTTTTCTTTTTCTTAAAAAAAAAAAAAACAAAAAAAAAAACTGGGAACCCGCTCGACTTCTTCGTCCGCCCTGCCACGGAGGGAGCACTTGAGGGCTTGCTTTTTCTTTCTTTTCTTTTCTTTTCTTTTCTTTTTTTTTTTTTTTTTTTTTTTTTAAAGATCTCCCCTGACCACCACCACCACCAACCACCTCATCTGCGGCCCGTTTAATTCAAGAGCAACAGAGGGATTAAACATTCCTGCTCTCAGCCTGTTTGCGCGTGTGTGTGTGAGAGAGTGTGTGAGTTAGAGAGGGAGAGAGAGAGAGGCAGACGGGGCTACATTGTGAGAGAGGAACGGTTGTGGTAAGAAAGAAGGCTATAAATAGCTCATGCAATTCTCGAAAACTATCACAAGTGGTGCATCAGCTTGTGGAGCAGACGGAATCAGATATCCTGCACGTAATGTCTCGGCTCTAAGTTGATTGTTTTGCAGAGAGACGAACGTGTAATATTTTTAAAGAAAGTTTTGACTCTTTAATTTCACAGTTTTTTTTTTGGGAAGGGAGCGTGTGTGTGTGTGTGTGTGTGTGTGTGTGTGTGGAGGGGGGGAGAAGCTGTTCCTCGGCGCAGAAGAAGAGGAGAGGAGTCGCTTTCTCATGGATTACGCTCATTTAATGATGAAACTATCAGCGGAGAGACTGATATGGAAGCAGGCTGATGATCCTGTGCGCGTGGATTGAGATGGATACATGTCTGTGCTCTCCCGCGTTTGACAATGCTCAGATTTGGAATCGCTTGACCTGGATTGTAACAATGTTTTGATTCCCCTTCCCCTCCTCTCCTCTCCCCAACACCACCACCACTAACCACCCGCCACCGCCGCGCTCGCGCGCGCACACACTCACACTCACACACACACACACACACAAGCACGCACGTGCGCGCCCGCTTGGATTTACAACATTAAGACAACATTATAGATCTGCCTTTATGGATGCATTCTGCACTTCTTTTTGAATACGCCCATTCCTCCCTCTGCCCAGACCATCCCGAATCTTATCATTATCTGGACCTCTCGTGAGGTGTATTTTGTTTGTTTGTTATTTTTGTTTTTTGAATTTTTTGGGCAGACACTCGTTAAAAAAAGGAAACCCGAATTTGTCAGCCCTGCTCGGTGTTTTTGGATACCGATGTAGGATTTCGACATGCCCAGCGCTGACGACCCCAACAACGGCGGACGATTATGACTACATCGGCGAATTGGGTGGCTAACGGGGCAAGCCTTGAGGACTGCCACTCCAACATCTTCTCTCTGGTACGGTTATCTATAAATCATGCTCGTCACACACACATACACACACACATACAGACACAGACACGCCAGCCAGCTGTGATCGACAGGTCATAAGACTGTGGGAGGCACGCTTTAAATGTGTCTGTTGTACAAAGGTGAACGAATTGCTGCTGTTGTTATTAGGCAATCATTAACACGGGTTAGTGGTCCAGGATAGAAAAAGAAAAAGCTCCATATTTTACCACTAAGCCTGTTATAATAAAATACCTCAGCCCACAGGCTTAAACCGACATGGTTTGAATGGAATAACTCCACTTTATCATCTGATTTCAGTCCAAAAACACATCTCCTAATGATTGAAATACAGTGACCAAATGCTACCAAAACAAACTGGCCCATTATTTTGGCCAGCATTTGCAGATTTGGCTTTGGTTTTTAGCTGATAAACAATGGATAAACAGTCATTTTTCCCATCTAAAGCACAGTGTGCTCTGGCTATTATCCTCCTCCCCTTTTAAATAATCATTTCACTGGAAATCTAGCTGGAACTCAGTTGCATTGCCAAGCAACTAACTTGGAAAGAAGGCGTACTGCTGCCTCTGTCAAATATTTTCTGCAGCCAGAGAATAGAGAGAGAGAGAGAGAGAGAGAGAGAGAGAAGGAGATTTTCATGATCTTCAGCAAATAGCAGTTTAATGTGTTGAGCTACAACAATTGCTCACTGGGTTATGAATTGGATGAGTCGAGGAGGAATTTTGTGTGAATCTGAACTGAGGAGCTGTGTTTTTTTTTTTCAGGATAAAGCAATTATGTCTGTCAGAGAAAAGCAGGTTAATAAGATTCTGACAGACAGCGACATGTATCAAGCACACAGCGGAAACAGCACTTTCACACTCACTTTATCCGGAGAAAAGGTGTTTTTCGACTCTACAGTCGTGCCCTTTTTTTTTTCTTTTTTTCTTTTTTTGGTTGTTGCAGAACTCACTGGTTTTTGAGGGGTGGAAAAGATTGAGCAGTCGTGTTTTCACAGTTTTCATCCTGCAATCAGCGAGTTAACTGTCCCACTACGACGGGCAGCCAAGTGGAAAGGCATGCGGTAGACTGAACTCAGGCACAGGCTGCCGAGAACCACAACAACATAGGGGTCCTGAGGGCTTTTTAGGTGATCATGCAGGTTGTCCATCAGCAGCAGCAGCCAGTCCCTGTTACAGTGCATAAGTAACACCAAAAGTAAATAAACAAGTATCACGTGGTATGGATTTGTGATGTTTTGTGGTGGGTAGGGAAGGAGAAACAAAGTTTGTAGTTGTGACAGAGCTTGCAGAAATCTATAAAATTTCTGGTTCTCCCTTCTCATGTATCTCAGTCATTTTTGTGACTGTAAAAAGTGAAAGGAATTGATATCTTAAGCTATTCCAAAGCATCTTGTTTGAATTTCTGAGGATTGACGCTGGAATAAATTCAACAGCTCTCCAGTATCGGACGCCTCTAAAATCTCTCAGCCTGTCGCCCCGACAGCTGAAAAAAGTGATTACGTCTCTGTCAGTGTCTTGGGCGAGGTTATTCTCTTGTGACGAAGGGGAAAAAAAAGGCTTTCATTCACTCGCTGCTGTGGCGTTGTTGGCCCTGTTGCTCTGGCCCCTGCGAACATCCCTTTCAAACCGAGGGGAGAAAGAGATCATCCATCAGTGGGCTTGTTGAGAATATTTATGACTGGCTGGTGCAAACGGCGGTTACTTGCTGGCAGGGCTCCTACAGGGAAGTCCAAGACAGAACAAAACACTAATGACACACCGGGTGTCCTGGTTAGAGGGTACTACTGAGACAAAGAGACGGAGGAGACAGACGGGGTGGGGTGCAGATTGCATCCTGATGTTGAGAATGAGGCAGATGTGTTTGCTGTTGGCTTAACAAGTGGAGGAAGCACTTTCAGCATCATTGCAAGTGAATGAATCAAATCAGGTGTGATTATTGATCAAGGAAAAGACTTGGAAAAAATAAGCATGAATCCCTGCATTTTTACCACCTTTTACTTTGTTTAGTTCTTAAACAGTTGATTAAATGAGTAGTTGAAATTGATTGATAATCTATTAATAATTGGAGACTTTACTCAAAGAAAAAGGCCAAACATTCACCGGTTCCAGCTTGTCAAAAGTGAGGATTTCCAGCTTTTCTCTGTGTTATTACTGTAAATGGAATACCTCTGGTTTTGACTGTCGTTCCAGCAGCGTGAAAGACTTCACCTTTGTTTCCAAGAAACTCTGATCAGCACTTTTCACTGTTTCATAGACTAAAAATTATGCTGATGATAATTTATCATCAGTTGCTGGCCTAACTTGGTCTTTTAAAGTTCTAAATATGAGAAGACACAGCCTTTACAGTGGGATATTTCTTAACCTCTTCCCTCAGGTCATATGGCTGCTGTTGTTATATAAAGGTCTTGTGGCTTACTAGTGGGTGCTCTGGTTTGACAGCCTGTTAAACAGCATTCCAACATGTGCTATAACCTCGTCCCTCACACTGATTTACTGGCTGTTATTGGAACCTGCATCAGTTAAAAAAAAAAAAGTACCTTAGAAAGTATAAGTGTGTCCCATAGTGTGGGATTTTACGGGGGCGCAGCAGATTACTGTCATGCCTTCTACAAGGCCGGTGTCAGATACTCAAGATTGCCGCGATCACACAACCCACAAAACAACTGTCTTTGCGCAGCGGTGATCATCCATCTGTGACAGAAAGCAAACGAGACCCCTTGTAAGTGGGAGAGGAGAGACCCGGGCGGAGTGAGTTAAGCCGAAGTGGTAGCGATGGAGTGAGGGGAAAGGGTGGAGGATGAGAGGAGAGACAGAGGAATGTTTTCAGCTGAAGGAGAGAATTGGAGGGAGAGAGAGTGGCTGAAGGACTGAAGCAGAATCTGTTTTCATTTTAGGAAAGTATTATGACTGATGTGCATTTCCTGACTGCTAGCCTCAGCCTGTTTGAGACAGAAACTGAGAGTGAAAGAGTGAGACAGAGCAAGAGAGAAAATTAAAGAGGGAAGAACGCAATGAGAGAGAGGGAGGGAGGGAGAGAGAAAACAGTCATCTTTCTGTGGACTGGGCAGGTTCTTATAACACAGAGTCCCAGCCTGAATGTGAAACGCAAGGAGGAGACAGTTAAGAGCCTCACAACACAGGAAGCCTCAGTGTGTGTGTGTGTGTGTGTGTGTGTGTGTGTGTGTGTCCTGTGCACACTGTAAACCATCCAGACTCAGGAGACAAACTTCAAACACCCATCATATTATACACGCGCGCACACACACACACAGAAATACACACATGCATTCACAAACACAAGCACCGACATGGAGGCAGGAGAAAAAAAAATAAACACCCACATGCCCACACAAACATATGTATCTCAAATATACACACATGCACGCACTAAATCTTCCACCCACACTCACATGCACATACACACCACATGTTTTATCACCTTTATTTGGGCTGTGAATACATCCTACATCCCAAGAATGCAGACTTGTACAAACACAGGTAGATTGCAGAGACCTTAATTAAAGGACTTCTCCTGTCCCCTCGACAGAGGCGCATGGAGTGCAACACTGGTAATTAAGTGTCCTCAAGTGAAGGTCTAATGTGATCAACTAAGAGACGCTCATTAGCCAAACTGTATTCCAATAGAGATCTTGCATGTATAATAATGATGCTACTGTCTGGCATGGAAATAAAGTGCTAAGAGATGTGGCTTAGGGAATACCATTAACGGTGGTGTCTTGATTTATGGCAGGTGAGTGGCCTAAGGCTTGTAAGAAGAAGCAGGTAATCAGGAATGGTGCCTTTTTAATATAGACTGTTTGCATCTCCTCATTATTAATGGAAGTGGATATTGCCAGGGTGCTTAGGGATGAAAAAGAGGCAGTGGTTGGATGAAATGCGTGTCACGAACGGCCGAGCTGAAGAATCGGTCAAGTTGGAGTTTTAATAAGGCTGTGTATCGTTTGAATTTTAAGCGTCGATGTGATACCTGTATACCTGAGTGTTGGTAGTGCTAACAGAACAATACCACTTTGAGAAATAGTTTTTTTTTCTTTTGCAGAGCCCTGTTTTCATTGAACAAAAGAAGCCTAGTTCTGAAATCTTAAATGTCTAAACTAGAGCCAGACTGGTATCTTCACTGTAAGCTAATATCGTTGACGTATGTGTTGATTAATAACAAGAAATCACACAGTAGAAATCCCATTAATATGTATGAGGTAATTCACAAACAGTCTGGCCATGACATAGTTTGTACAACTTTATTTTCCAGCTGTTTCCTGCTCAGTGAATATCTTGGCCAAAATTCTTTACAAACCACGTCTAAGGGAGTCTTATTGAAAACTTGTGTTATGTCTTTTAAACTCTTCAATATCAATATTAATATCAGCCTTTAAAATCTGGTGTCTGTCAAGTCTTAAGTCAAAACACAAGCAGTTGTATCTACAGTTAGTAGAACTTTATCTGAGAGGGTAAAGCTAGTGATTGTTGTTGTTATTGTCAACAATTCCCATAAAGAGAGATAAGAGTTCCATATGTGAACTTTCATTTAAAAAAGGCTTAATAAGTTACCAGAGAGCAGGGCACTGTAGGTTTTAGGAAATGTTATGCAAACAGTACTAAATAGAGAATTTGTTCAGGAGTATTTTCATGTGTGGATTTAGCTGCCATAAATACTCACTGGTGGTGCACATAGCGTTGACTCAAAATAAATGATAGTGCCTGTATTCATTGTGATGAAGGAACATGTCACCCAGGAGGTCTGTGGCACAGAGGAAGATCAGGTTTTGGCTTCACAGACAGATCTTGTTAGTTGGTTAGGTTTTGTCTTTTGATGGGAAAAATATCGATGAACTCCAGATTAATCCTTCAAATCAGAAACTATCTGATGAAAGAATTAGTAAATAAGACTATAATGTAGGCGTTTGATGTCAGCAGCTGGTACTTCTTTTAACTCTGTATTTAACTGTACAAACAATGAATGTGTAGTTTATATTGAGATATCTAAGGATGACATTGAAGCCACAGCAGTAGTGTCCTCTTACACAAGCAGAGGATCGGTCCAGGTTTCCAAGGCAGCAGCCCCAGTCTTCTGCTACGTGCCCTACGGAGCAGCTCCATCTGGTTACTTCTCACTAAACAGTCCACCCCCTACGCCCAACCTGTGCGTTTGGCTCTGCTTGCTTGCAATTTTGACAGCTAGCGCTGGCTTCACCTTGAGTCTGTGTGCGGCGCCTCCCACTAATCTGCCCCTGTCACTGCTGTGGGAATCCCTTGTCATCGCTATAGGACTCGATCAGGCAGTGCCCCACCTGTGTGAACATGGAATCCTGTATGTAAGTGACACACATACAGGTTTTTCTCAAATACTTTCCTACCATAACAAAATAAAGCGTGGGTTAGCCACTGACAGAAATAGGGCGTTGTATGGGTTGGGAACAGGAAGACGGGGCTCTCCTCACTTGTGCCTCTGTTTTTACTACACATCTTGTTTCTGGTAAATTCTCCCGAGCGTAGTCATGTGTCTTATCTGAGCAGTGGGCTTGTCAGGGCCCTGCCACAGAGGTGAAGAACAGTTCAAAGACGGACAGGGGAGGGGAGTAAGGGAGGGAAGGAGGGAGGGAGGGAGGGAAGGAACCACCGCTGGTCCTAGAGCTGGAAATGGGACGGGATGGGCAGGAGTATTTTGGAGCACGGTGGCTTGAGTGTGAAATATGTAAGCCCTGCAGTGCCAGCTGTGTTCTATTCTTAGCGCCCGCTGGTGTTCCTGCATGTGTGCTGGGCAACAGAAGGCTGAGTGGGAAAGGAGGATTGGCAGGAATGGGCAGTAGCTGGCACCATCACATGCTTGTGATAGCTGTAAAGTTAGCTAGTTAGCTGGTATACAGATAGATAGATAGATAGACAAATCATCTATGTAATTGAGTCTGTAAAAATCCATCTTGACAGGATATATTAATTAGTTATTGAGTCCTAAAAGTCTTTTGTTCCCTCAAAATAGTAAGAAAAAAAAGAATTATTTCAGATTTTTTTCAATAGAAATAAACTTATTTTAGGAATTTTCAAAAAATCTGAGAATCTGAAAAGAGTACAGAATAAGAGATCAGTGCTAGAATAAAGAGGAATGACACTGGACCATAGAAAAGCCGGAGGGTTGAACTGAAGAAGAAAATGAGACATTTGGGACTCAGTAACAGAATACAAGTATTTTGTAGGGCAGAGACTTTTGCAGTGCGTGCAGTCTGTAAAGACTTAATCTGAAAAGTAACAATGACGGGAGAGAAAAAAAGTGCAATATTCTGAAATGTAGTGGAAATGCTCAAATACAAGCACGATGAATTTGTACTTCAGTTATCTTCAGCAGACACTCCACCTGGCTCAGACACGTTTCCCCCAAACGCCTGTAGTTTTCCCCACAGATTAACACCACTTTCCGTCAAACTATTAGATTTTGGATGTGTGTTGCAACAGATCCTCCATTTGTCTGATCGATAGATAAATTCCAGAAACGGATAAAAACTTGGCATTGGGTGATGCCTGCGGGTCTCTGTGCCATCACAACAGGCGCCCTGGGCTTTGTCTCAGGGAGGATCTGTTTGCGGTGTCCTCGCCCGGCTGCAGACACCTTGACAAAGAGAATTTCTTTAAAGGGAGATATTGCTCTGCTTGTAACTGGGCAAATATTTTCTGCAAGCCAGACAGCTTTGCCAATATCATGGTTGGCTGGGATTCAATTGCAGTCAGAGCACACTTAGGTTAAAGGGTGTCTTTTAGAGCTGCAAAACAAGGGAGGCAGAGGGAAAACATTAATGTTGTCTGCTGTGCTGTTGCAAATTCTAATTATCATGTGTTCATGTTCCATTGAGAGATTATCTGTGACCAATCAGACGGGTACTTGATGAGAACAAACACATTATGTGCAGACTGTTGATTCACAGCCGTTTGTGGTGCATTGATTCTCCCCTGCGCTGCCAAACGGCGCTCTCTCTCATCTTGAATTAGGCAGACACCCATGATTTTTCAGATGCTAATGAAAATTTGCACAGCTCAATTTCAGTCCTGGCTTGCTTCATGCTGTAAATGGCCTTTGCAGTATCATAGTGAGACACAAAAGGTTTGATGGAGTGTTTGTGTGAGCAAGTGTTTAAGCAGGGTGGTGTTAGGAGAGATATGAACATGCCATGCTACCTTTGCATCTGTTTGAAAAGAATGAATGGACAGGAGAGGAGGACTCCAGAGGGATTACATAAGTGTCGCTTATGTGTCGAACGTGTGAGGCAGAAGTGCCGAGGACTTCTAGTATTAAAGCTCTGATTGGCTGCCACTCCCACTTAGTAAGCAAACAACAGATTAGACACAGCAGCCAGGTGAGTTGCGGGTTGAAACCTGTTCAGGTCTGACCCACGGTAAATAATCGTCCAGCCCTGCCTGCGTCCTGCACAGACACACACACGCGAGAGAGGCATTGCTGCTTTCCAGTTTTTCCTCCTTTTCTCTTTTGTTTATCCGGTGTGTAATGAAACAAGGAAAAGTCATACTGACTTATGCGGTGCTGTCATTTTATCTGAAATAGCATCCCAGTGGAAAAAAAATCAATGCAGGAAATTACAAGCCAAATGAGATATTTTTCATAGTGCTTATGCTCCATTTGCCCAATTTCAGGAACAATCAGACTATTAACTACTTGTAGGCATTTCACAAGCCTCCATGCAGTGCTAATTGTACAATTACTGTGCTGAATAATTTTTTAATAAAATTCAAATCATTCTCTCACTGAAGAAAATCAGTGAGTAATCCTATACCGCAATGTTAATGTCTTGCTTCTGGTAATCCCCGGACTTCTCGTGACGCCATGTATGACATGCTTGATAATATCTTAAGCCAAATTGGAGCTCATGAATTCCAGCTGCAAGGGGACAAATGGAGACGTAGTTCTGCTCAGGAGAGACATCGTATGGAGATGGAGAACACACTGCTGTGTGATTTTTTTTTTTTGAGTAAAGTAAGGGAGATAGAAGTTCTTGAAATGTTATATTTCCACTGTAACCCTGGAGACAGAAATCTCAAAAATTGAATACCTTGCTGAATTCCTACAGATGTTGTATGTTGCCTAGCAACTGTTTTTACTTCTCCTTCTGTTTTCTATTTTTCCTTCTTTGTCAGTCTCAGTTTTTCTGTCTTTGTCTGTGTCTTTCTCGTTTCTCCCACCCTGTGGCTTGTCACAGTTTAATTAAGTTACGCCAGAGACACTAGTGAAGCAGGGACTGGTGTATTTATTTACATGTTAATAATTTAGGCTAAGCAGGGCCACTGCTATAGCCCGTCCCTTAGCGCTTTAAAAGCAGCCTGACACTGCAGCTTTGTGCTTTTTTTATTTGCCAAATGGCCGGGGATCGTGTCAGCCCTTTTTAGATGCGGCAGTGCGACTGTACACAATGTCTTGCTGTCCTTATTGGTCTTTTCTGCCGCTCCCGCCTCTCTTTTGTGTCAGGTGAGAAGTCACGGCTTGATGGAGGCTTTCCGCCGCGTGATTGGCAGGTCTATCCGTCACTCAGCCCTGGGGACTCTCGCTGCTCTAATTAGGTCGCTTGGCTTGCTCACCTCCCAGGGCTGGATGCTACAGCAGAACACAGATCAAATGACGGTCCCTTGTTTTGCAGGGACTTGTAAAGGTGGCAGCAGAAGGCAGAGGAAAAGCATCTGTTTAGTGTTGGCGGCCCCAGAGGCCTTCTTTCTACACCTGTTTGGTGCTTTTGTGTCGCTCTCGCTCCCTCGCAAGTGCAGTAATGTGCATCGCTCTTCATTTGTGGTGTAAAATGCCAGAGGGGAGCGCGACTCCTTGTGGGTTAATTTGATTTCAGTGGGTTAATTGATGAAGGGGGAGTCGTTGCCTGTTCTGATTTCTGCCACTGGCTCTCCTAACTGGTGACTTCTTACCGCTGACTTAGTAGCACAGCCACTCAGCCTACATTGTCTTTGTCCATATTTATTTCTCACTCTTGATTTTTTTCTTCAAACTGCTGCTGCAAACGTTGCAGCTCTAATGTATTTAAGGAAAATGTCATTGAAGTTGTTATCCTTAAGATTTCAGTCTGGGTTGATTTGGTGATGCCACGGTTACTGTGGTAACATCAATGTGCTTTAACACAGCGACAAACACCTGTCAGAAACACAACAGAAGAACAACTGGTATATGTTTACAGCGCAGCCAAACAAACTCATTTCATATTTTGACATGAACAGTGGCATACACTGTGATTTCACGTACAGTGCGAGTAATTTTCCACACAATAGCAGAGTATGTTAAAAGGAGTTAATTGTTATTTAAAACTGATCTGCTGTCAGAAAATGACTGTTTTGTTGCACTGTGAATGCATTTTTGAGGAACGATTTGGTGTCAGCGCTAACAATGCTGACAAATACATTTAGTTTTCTGTGACTGCTTTCATGATCAAAGCACCCCTGTGCTTTGCCAGTTGAATGCTTTTAATGTGAACTAGCTCTGATACGGCTGTGAGGGAGTGAACAGCAAAACGGTGGGGCTGATATCAGTGAGAAATGCTGGATTACATATGTGCATTGTTTTCTCTGTGTAAGTAGGCAATTACAACTGAGTGGGGGAATGATAAACTCTGCAACTAACAATAAAAATTACTATATAGAGTGCAAATACATTAAATGGCTATTGGTAAAAAGTGTAAAATGGAATGATTTCTTGAACATATTAAGGACTATAACTTACATAAAGAGTGTTTCTTCTGCTGAAACTTCAAATAAGTTGTACTGAGTCAATTCTTTCACAGAGTCCGTTAGAAATAATTAAATTCCCCCCATTCTTTGACATTGAATCAAAGAGAGATAGATAGTGTTGCATATGTCTGATAGAGACAAGTCTTATCTTAAGACTCACAGGCATCACAGGCGATCTGAACACACCCCAAATATTGGCAGCTTGTCAAGTGTCTAAACAGATTTGACGTTGATGAGAAAGCTATGCCACTCTGACAGAATAAGTGTTTCACTTGTGCCAGAGTAGGTAAAACTGCTGATACAAGCTGTCTCTCAATTGCCTAAAGTGCCTCCTTTGTCAGACTATCAGGCTGCGAGGCTCTTACGCTGTTGTGAGATTCCTAAAGAAGTGGCGTCTCTCTTAGATTCCAGCCTCTCATATGCTTTCTGTCAGCTTTGATAGAGCACCAGGCACCTATCCACTTAGATGCGCAATGCTCACATCAGCTGCTGTGTTTCCTTAATAAAACTCAGGCACCTGCACATAACCAGACTAAATATTGTTTTTTTCCGTTTCCTCTTTGGCAAATGCATGCATTTTAAATGGCTGCTCATTTGTCATGAGAGTAAAAAGAAGCACTCATTTCTGTTTGAATATGTTGTTAATACTTAAATTTCTCTGTCCCAGGCAGCAGCACAGCCTCGTCTGAGTTTATTCTTGGAAAAAAGTATTTTAAAAGTGTGTGTGTGCGTGTGTGGTCTGTGTGTGTGTGGTGTGGTCTGTGTGTGTGTGTGTGTGTGTGTGTGTGTGTGTTTTTTTTTTTTTTCCCTACATGGAAGTACAACACAAACATACATTCAGCTGCATGTTGGGAAGTTCAAGAGGCCCATTCAAAAGGTCCCACAAGTTTTTGAGAAAGAACAGGAGGAGCAAAAATATTTTCTGTCTGCAGAAGCTTTCCTGCAAAGTGCATGTCAAGTGTGTTTTCCTCTCAGTTCTGCTATCTAAGTCACAAAGGTTTCCTCTGCATTGTGACGCTCGGGGGGACTTTGAACAATATACAACATATGCTGAATGTATTTGTCTGTCAGACTTGCAGTGTGACAAACCTTTTCAGTCCCTGGAAATGGGATCCTCTTTTCTGTTAAAGTCACATGGTTCAGACTTCTATCCACTGCTTTCTGTTTTGAGTAATGTATGCTAAAGATTAAAGTTCTGACTCCCATATTTTCTTTTGATTACAAGCACATGTCTGGTGCACTGAGTTTGACCTTTGGTTGGGATACAGATTATGTTTTCCAAGCCTGGGCTCAGTTCACCTTACATGCAGGAAATGATTTTTAACTCTCCTGTTTTAAGTTTAGGTTGCTCTTTAAAATCAATTTTCAGAAACACAAAAGTGAGTAAAATAGTGACGAATCAATCCCAGTGGAAGACGCGCACATTTTCGTGCCAGCTGAAAACAGGGATTTTAATAGAATACTAGAAATAGAGCGCAATCTTCCACCTCCTCTGTGCTGACACAAAACTATTCTGGAAACGTATGGTTAGCTGTTATCTTTTCTCTGTTTACTAGACAAAAAGACACAAAGAGAAGAATAAAAAAAGTGAGAGAAGAGAGAGAGAGAGAGAGAGAGGAAGAGAGAGCATGAGATACTCCTGGGTGTATTCAATAGGCATTCGTGACAGTGAGAGAGTGTTGAGAGATGAGAGGGAGAGCGGAGACGAGAAAGATAATAGAGGTGAGGGTAAGGTCAAAGCTTTGGTCCGTCTTAGCAGTGGAAGGAAAAACTCTTGTTTTTGGTCCTGCACTCAATCAGAAATTGAACCAGCCAACCTACAGAACAAGGAGCTTGTGGGGAGTGCTGGCTTTATTGACAGTAAAGCAAAATCCACTGTCTTTTTCCTTGATCCCTTCGCCTTTTTACCCTTGTGGTGGTTTTTAAAAGAGCCGGAGACTGTGGCCTGGAATAATCGTTGATTTGCTCTTTCGTACATTTCTGGATGGTAAGGAATTCGCTGCTTTGGATACACACTAATATCTTGACAAATATACATACGTCCCACCAAACATGCCATCATCACAGCTGCTGAAAAGGACATCTCTGTCAAGTAGAGTGGGATCAATAATAGTAAAATCCCTGTGTACCAACCCTCTTTATTTTAACGGTTTTTTTTTTTTTTTTTGCAATTTTTTGCCGTATTTACCACCTAAAATACAACTTAAACAGTCTATAATCTAAGTTAAAGTCTTATAAGATATACAATGACAGAATTTTATCTAAAATAAACAAAGGTTGTTTTTATTTGTGCGATAGGATTTTATTCACAACCTTGATTTGTCATCAAAGTTGCAGTTGCACGACATGCTCGATGTGTTTTCTCTGCTTTCTCCCACCTGATACAAGTGATAACTCATTCATATAAATATGAGAACTGGCTGTTTATTAGAGCCAGTATTACTTTGACCTCAGAGGGCTGATAGAGAAGGTGAAGTGTGCTGAGAGATTGAAGCCATCAGTAAGAGCGCAACCCAAACATACAGACCTGCACACACACCCCAGAACGCAGACATACATGTGGGCGCATGTGCACATAACAGGGCAGAGATGACCACTAAAATACACACAGAGAGACAGGCAGATCTTAGCTGTCATCACTGGAAAAATAACTGGACATCAGCCTGAAAATATGTCTGCCTCCTGATGCATGTCAGTGTTTTAGAGAGCTTCTGGTCTGCACATCATCACAGCTGCAATGTGTGTTGTATATGTGTGTGTGAGTGTTGTATGTGTGCAGGCATGTGTTTGGATATGCCTGCGAGCATGTGACTATGGCCCCGTTCCTCTTCCTGCAACTATGCCACAGCTAATCCACCACAGGAGTTCAGCAGGGTGTTAGTGTTAGTGGCTTTTCACATGGTCAGAAAACTCACCGCGCCTGTGTTTGGGGCTCAGGGAGGAAGACGTAGTGAAGCCACTGGCCATTAAGCGCCATATTACTGAACTGTAAAGCGTTCACGTGTTTCACTTTGTGTCACCACACCTTCATGTTTGATCTTCACTACGCGGAGTGATGTATGTGCAGTCCAGAAGACTGTTATCAAATTCATTGACTGAAATAGTATTTAGCATTTTTCAAAGAGGGAGAAAGTGATCTATGATGGCAGTATCGTTCAACTAGTCACTCGTTTGTCGGTATTATTATTATTATTATTATTATATAAGAAGAGTATTTTTATATGTCCTGAAACAATGTGTGCAGGGGATCTATAACAATGGATTCACCAGAGAGCATGTGTTGCCTTAAAAAACAAACGGGTATGCCTTTATTGTGAATATATTTTTTGACATTTCACTTCTCCTCATCTCCTCCTCTCCGCTCCTGATTCGGTAGCGGCAGACAGCTGTGTCAAACAGTGAAGGAACTTTTGACATTGACTGGGAGTGACGAGGCAGCGCAAGCAGATGTCTTCCTCTTTGCTTTGGGAGAAACGGCATCCTTGACCTTGTCATGGCTAATTTTAGGGCTCAGCTTATCACAGCACCAATGTTTATATCTCCCATTACACACACTGTCATTACAGGAGGGACATGCTTGTAATTATGGGTGCATTCTACAGTCAGGATGTTCCTGGGGGTCATGTTCATACCTCAGTGTGCACTCACTTTTAAGATGCTGCAGTGCATGTACTGGTCATAACATCTACTTTTTAGTGTATACACGGACTCCTTCAGATACGTGCATTTGTCCTGATGTCAGCTGTGACGTGGACACACACTGAAAACACACGCAAGCCTCCTTTGGCTCCTCTCTGCTGTCGTCAAAGCTGTGGAGCCTCCTTTTCTTTGTCCACTCAAAGACACTGCAGGTTTTAATTTTCTGCGAGTGCCTCCTCTCTACCTGTCCCTGTGTTAAAATGGGTCAGTGTTTTTCTTCTTCTTCTTCTCTCAGCTGGTCTTAGATGGCTTGGTGCCTGCGCCAGTGTGCCAAACATGATCCTCACAGCTGGGTGAACACAGGAGAGGAGGGCAGCGCGACGCACTGAGAGATCCCCACCCCCACCCCCCCTCCTGCCTGCCAAATCTCCGTCCTGTTCAACAGTGGCTTTGTTAACCCGACTCATTCATGCACAAATGCAAACACGAGGACACAAACAAACATAAAAAAAAGTTTTCAAAGCATATATGAGCATCACAGGGTCACTGATGTGTTTGCTTGTTTACACATGTATGTTCATTTACACAAAGTCTGAAATAACTCAAACATTTACCATCTCTGTTTCTGGTGGAGTGGAAGTTTTCTGGCTCATCTCTAAATGCATCATGGCACAGAGCCTCCACGCCCAAGTCTGCAATAGTCTGCAACATAAACACCTATCATCCCATTAGATTAAATGGAGAAGATGTCAGTTACCGGGCCGGGCTCCAACCACTGACCCCGACATTATTTCCTCTTCTCGTGTCTCTCTCTTGCTCCTTGTAGCTCGCTCTATATTTCAGTGCTGTCTCTCCTGTAGTAGTTCATTCCCCGTATTTCACTCAAGGCCATTCTTTATGTCTTGCTGTCACTCTCCGCCTCCTCTCTCTGCAATAGTTACACACACTTTATTGTATCTGTCTTTACAGCAGCAGCGAGTGGAAGGTTACAGTAAGGTTACAGTGACACAATGGGGAGGTGTTAAATGCCCTTAAGCGTTTACATGAGGATCACAGCAGTGTAAACAGGAAGCTCGTGGAAATATGACATAATTGGGCGGCATCTGTGGAGTTATTGATCAAATCACCAACGTCTGATTGGTTTCTTTCATGCGAAACACAATATCTGTGTACGCTGTAGTGTGGTGCCTCACAGTTAACACTACATTAACAGTGCAGCCTTATGGCTTTTATGCATATAGTTTTATTTATTTATTTATTTTTAAAATATTAATTAATATTATTAATATTATTTTAATATTCTTTTTAAAAATCCCTTTCCTGCACATATTATGGTGAAGGTATGCTACAATGGGAATTATTTAATAAATGATCTGCTAAAATACAATTACAAATGCTTACCATGCTTCATGAATAACAATTACTAAGAAATAAACAATAATTAATTAACTGATCATCATTTTCATTATCAGTTAATCTGCTAAATATTTTCTTGACTAATGGATTATTCATTTGGTCAATAAATGAAAAATCTGTGCTTCTCAGAGCCCAAGCTGATGACTTCATATTTCTTGTTTTGTCAAACCAACAGCACAAAACCCAAAGATATTCAATAGATAAAAGATATCAAGATATTCAAGCTTGAACTAAGAACTATTTGTGTGTTTGCTTGAAAAATGACTTAAGCAATTAATGGGTTATCAAACTGATTACAAATTAATGTTGTATTGATTGACCTATCAGTGAATCAGCTAATTGTTTAAGCATTTGTATTTAATTTAATCATGTTTGTACTGACGACAGAGTGAAATTACTTTATTAGTCACATATTAGTGCACATAATAACAAATCTGTATCCTAGTTTTTGTTTTGTTCAATGGGCTGCTTCCGGCTGCACTGTTTTAATCATTACTCTCCTCTCTCCCAGGCGGAGTTGACGGGCATTAAATGGCGCTGCTACAACTTTCGCAGTGGCGGGGAGTACGGGCCAGTGATCTCAGCCCCGGCCCAGGACGACCCGGTCCTGCGCAGCTTCATGCGCTGCGTGCAGGCCAATCTGCTGTGCGTGTGGCGACGCAAGATCAAGCCCGACGCCAAGGAGCTGTGGATCTTCTGGTGGGGCGAGGAGCCCAACCTCTCCGATGTCATTCATCACGAGCTAGAAGGTGAGAAGGAGGAGAGAGAGAGAGAGAGAGAGAGAGAGAGTGAGAGAATGGGACGAGATGAAGGATGAGTGTGGCTTCTTTGTTCTATCCATCTCAATTATTTTTCCATCTCATCAGTCTTCACTTTAGCATCTGTTTATGCGCTGAAGTTCAGGTTAGAGGCTTGTACAGACTGTATAATTTTATGGCTGCTTTTTATGTTGCATAGGATTATATAGACTTGGGAATGATTACAGGGAATACAGTTGTCTTATGGTTTTAGCGGATTTTATGTAAAACTAACTGAGAAGTAGTAGTGAAATATGTGTTGTGTGTTACAACTAGATGTACAACATGAATTTTTGTCCTACAAGTGGCCAATAAATGTGAGTTTTATAGTGAAGTATAATGCCTGTGTGTGTTATACATGAGCTGTATTGTCTAATGTAGAGCAGAGTTCAGTGTTATGTAGATTCAAGCTGTTTAGTTTGCTGCAAATTCAAGCTGTGCGCTGTTTGTTTAAGATGTGTAGGGTACATTGATCTGTTTTGTGTGCAGTAGCCTCATACAGCACATATCTGAAATGTGTTTGCTTTGCAATTTAAGTGTTTATATGCTGCTTCAGGACTATCACTGTGATGAAGCACACAGCAATAGGGTAGATTTTTCTTGCCAGTATTTACTGCGTGTGTGTGTGTGTGTGTGTGTGTGTGTGTGTGTGTTTGAGTGGTAGTGAAAATTACACTGAGATATCTCACTTGAGAGAGTGCTACTGTCAGCACTATTGTCCCTATTTATAGAAACATTTGCATTATCTCGCTGCGCACGTGTGTAGAAGTCTAACATATCGACTAAGCCTCGGGAAGATGGGGAGAGGAGGAAACAGGAGAGGGATTTATATCAGGTTTGGTTTAGCAGAACAACAGTCAGGAGGGGGGGGGAGAACAGGAATATTGGATGGAGAGGTTGAAGCGATAGTGAGAATTTCAGTCTTCAGTTACCTATTAAAGCTGACTTGATGTGAAAAGGCCTTTCAGGCATTGCAGTAGATATTTGACAGATGTTCTCACTGCTGTTGCGGGAGAGTCCTTTACTCAGACTGTGCGAGCATTTCGTAATAGAGAAAAATACACTGTACAGTTCAATTGAGTTATGTTTGCATCACAGACATGGGCTAAGATAACCTTTTTCATTGCTTCTCCAGAGCGCACATACATCTCTAAATTCCTCTGTAGTGTGTGTTCTACTGGTAATTTACATGTATATATGATTCAGCCCTGATATGCCATCGCCTTTTTGATGTGTTTTATGACTTTGGCGCTCCCTGATCTTATAGTAATCGGGGAGGGTGATAGCAATCGCAAAAACACACAGAGTCAGTGTGGTGAGTGTGTAGTGGCGTTCGGAGCAAAAGTGTATTACCTGAAGCTATACAACAAGGATGTATACTGGCCAGTTATAGAGAGCCTGTGTTAGTGTGGAGGGGCTCTTGAGGAGGATTACTGTACAACTCAGCAGATGTACAGACACTCATGCACACATTCTGCATACAATTATGATAATAAGACTTCTCTACTTCTGCAAAATCTCACAGGTCTCCCTGTGCAGTTCCTATTAACCACTCAAAATAGCACTTGGGGTGCGAGAAGGAGTTGATAATTGTTAATTAAAGCAAAGCTGGATTTCTTCCAAATTAGAATCGGTTGTAACACAGGGAACATCAGTGTTTTCCCAAGTTTTTAAGGAGTCACTTGCTTGAGTTTCTATTCACTGTGGGGATGTTTTATCATGTGTTAGACTTCTCTCTCCCTGCAGTTCTCTCCCATGTGTCGCCTTGACTTCTTCTCTTTTGTCTCTCACCTGTGACAGTCTGTTCCTCGTGAGATTTCTCCCTCACTTCCTCCCTCTTTGTCTGTTCCTTGTTCTCCTCCTTCTCAGCCTGACCTTGTCATTACATTAAAAAAAAACTACTAATGTGATGCATGATGTGCTAAATTGTTTTCTGAACTTGTGATAAGAGCTACCCTAACCTTAGAGACTGGACCCTAAAACCTTGTGCTAGTTTTTCTACCATTCGGGACAAATGGTTTCATGAAGCAAAGATTTACATAGGAATTTGGCTCTTATAGTTCTGCTGTATGCATGAAAGTAAATCAGGAGAACTTCAGCAGCGGAAACAGTTTAGTTTTACTTCAGCTTTTGCTAAAAATTGTGCAAAATTTCCAACATTCACATTCAAAAAGTCCCCTAAAAACAGCAACAGCAGTAGACTCTGCAAAGTAAATGAAGAGAGTTTCACACTGACCTCCTGTTTAACAAGCAAAAACTATGTACAGTCACAGTCTTGGTAGCATTCCACAATACACAGTGTGGTGTGTGACTCCAGTTTATCAAGTCAGAAGGGTTTTAGGTTTGATATACCAAGAAGCCACCACATGCCAGATCCATATAATAAATAGGCATGTTTTTATTCTGACATCGCTCATCTGTTCAGAAATGTCGATTTACACACATTTGACGGAACAGCTAAAGCTGCTGCTTGTCAGGCACATTTACTGTGAATAATCAGCAGGTTAATTATGTTTCGAGTCATATTGAAAATATTAAAGCAGTGTGGATTGGCATGTGTTAAATTAGCTGCCTAGATGTCTGAGTGTTGTCTGCCAGCGGAGCAGTGAATGGATGAATTTGAATTTTCAGAGGGTACGTTTGCTGTGTAATAGTAAGAGGATGTTGCCTAACATCCCTTACACAACAATGAGAAAAAAGACTGACTGTACGATTTTACAATCAAGTTCAGTTATTTTATTTTATTTTTTTAAATAACTGCTTTAATCACAGATTCAGATCATTGTGACAGACATTAAAAGGGGGGAAATAAACAGTGAGATTAAACTGGAATCAGGGGGGTGAGTTGTACTAAACAAATACATGGTCTCAGGAAATCACCTCATTAAACGGCGGTTATGTTTCGCAAGTAAAATAATGTAGGAAAAATGGAGCCTAATTACTGTATATTTACACTACATTCATTATTTTTCAGTATACCCGCTGGCAGCCAATATTATGTAAACAATAAAAATTGTCCCACAGAGCCTGCACTCTAACAGGTGGGATTCAGTTCAGCTGCATGAGGAGGGTGCAGAGGGGCCAGAGGTCAACCTGGGACCTGAATAGAGATCAATGTCAACATCATTAGGATTTAATGACATAAAAATATATCCTATGCATGATTAATTTCCTGATGTGTGACTTATTGATGTGTAACATATTGTAATAATTAATCTTATTGTAAACAAAAAACAAACTCAGTCCAGTTCAAAGTGACTGTATTTACCATTTATTCCTATGTTCTGCTGCTCTTTAAAAATGATTATGTGCAGACATGTCTGCCAGAGAGCGAATAGAAGCACTTCCCAAAATGCAGAACTACCGCTTTAAAGCTTTAGAAAGTTGTCCAGAATTTCCTTTTTCTCTGTTATTTAGAAGTCTAAACTTCTTGTTGTCCAAGAATGACGATAAAGTGAACTGACAGATGTTTTTTCCCTAAGTTGCATAGAAGTTGCTCAGAAATAGCACAAAGCCTTGTAGGGCACTTTTTGAGCCAGTCAGCCGCAGTGTTGGGCAACCACCTTTTAAAACTTCCTCCATTAGAGTGTCACTGAAATTTAGAGATATTATTCAAATTAGCTGCAATTAGGTTACAAATTAAGACCGTGTGCAGTGTGGTACCACTGCATCACTGCACTAGCTCTCAGTGGTGCTAGAAAATGAAATCATCAGATGCAGTAACATATTTGGTTGGTAATTATTCATGCAAACAGAGTAATGTGTTTACACAGTCAGACAAGAGAGGAAGATAAGTGTTTGACCAAATTGTATTTGCTGTAGCTTGGCTGCTGCTGGCCACTACTACAAGCTCATCCTGTTAAAAAGGCAAACGCCTCTCCTGCTCTGTCTGTCCTGCTAACTACCCTCCTCTCAGTGGCACCAAGCGGCCCATTTGATACCCATTTTATCCAAGGGGACGGGGCAGGTTTGGCTGACTTCCCAAAGGGCATTTGTTTTTGTATAGTGATCCCAAAGGCTTTTGCAGGTAAAGAAAGATAGAAAAATATTGAGTATGGTGGTGATTGTGTTGAAGAAGCAATGAATCCTACAGTGTGATTGGAGTGTGTGGAATGTGAGCGTCTTGATATTGTTTGAAGGTGATGAATCTTTGCTCTGGAGGTTAAGTCTAAATAAATCATGCCTTTGAGATAGTGCCAGCAGCCTGAGCAGCTATGATCTAGTGTTACCTCTCTGCTGCTCTCCCACTGTACTCCAGCACTGTCTGATATTGTCTTTGGTTCAAAGTGTTTAAACATCATGTTTGACACGTGGCAGCCTGCTTTCTTAAAATCAAATGGCATTGGCCTGTAATGTATATGGCATATTAAATCAGAGTCTGGGGTTGAGTACAGTTTGTGAGGAAACAGGATTAATGCACTGAATGGGCTGAGTCATCAGCATGTTGCCAGCACAGTCGGAAAGAAAGTGACATATTTTGGACATGACTCATAAAGATGAACACACACACACACATGCACATAAAGAACATGCACACACACATACACACGAGTGTTAATGTGCAACTGAAAATACAATCGAACCATCCAGGAGATTTTCATACATACAGAGACACAAAGGCTGTATAGTCATCCACAGTGCTGTGTCATCACACAATGTATACACACACCTGTCTGTCTCTGTTTGTGTTACTGGGTGATGATGAGAGGATTCCTTGCAAGGATGTACATGTCATCACATGTGTAAAGGTCGAGTTGTTGCATTAGTTGAAAGATATACAGCAGTTATTTGAGTGGCACATAGGATCCAGTTCATTGAACAAAATATCAATATTAATGTACTGATATAATTCACCATATAGAAATGAAATGAACAGTAATATACTGTTAGACGTATGGATACACCTGTACATGTGAGCTCTTTAAACAGGAGTATTCAGTGTCATTGGACCTACCGCTGCCTTTTAGAGTTATGCCTTAATGTAATTATTGACAGTGCCAGCGATACTGAAACCACCACATTTTACTCCAAGCGTCAGTTATCGCGTTTCTATGACAACTATGATGTAAGAAACAGGCAATCATTTACTCGTTGTTGAAGTAGGTGTGTAGGTCTTTTTCATCTGTTTTCACTTGTCATAGCAGGAAAAACACAGGTGCTTGTTACCATTGAAAGATGTAAGTGGCACTGCAGCTATTATTAATGTTATTCCATCTACACATCTAAAAATGAAATTTAAAGTCTACACAGATGCTTAAAATCAGTGCAGTGTGTGTGTGTGAGGGCAATGCAGCAGGAACCTGTGAAGGGCTGCTGCAGACAGCAGCAGCGGTTAAAGTTAAGGTGTTTCTGTTCTGAGAGACGAATGACTAAAAAAATGTGTCTGAGTCGTGTCCGGTATAAACAAGGCTCTAGTCACAGCTGGCTGCATACAGATACACAGTCAGCAGCCACATCATACCGACCAAAGGCAGGCACAATAAGACCAAATGATAGCCCGCTCAGCCTTCAAAGTAAAGATATAATTCATCCCTTTTGAAAACAAAAATAGTGGAGTGTTGACAGGGACATATGGACAACTTTTTAGTTAGTTTATAATTTGTAGTTAATCTGTTACAGTAAATGGAAATTTGACGACACAGTGGTCACATGTTTGCTACCAGCTCACATGGGGCAGTGTAAAGAGTCTGAAATGAGGAATGGAGTTGATGAAATTTACCAACAAATCATGTAACCACATCTTACATTGCTGGCGGAAAGTACCAAAAATACCTCAGTATGGATTTGTTGGTATGCTGGGCATCATGGTAGGTATGCTGGGATGCATGTAGGTGTCATATGGGATTTGTGGGGGTGGAAAGGAAGGGTTTCAGTTTTTATTAAAGCTTATTTTCAACATATAAACTGTCAGTTTATGAAAAACTTCCTATCTGCTACCCTTCTTGTTTTTCTCTCTTCTTACTTTGTAGTGTTCATCTTTACTTGTTTAACTCCACTGTCAGTTTTTTTAAAGACAGAAACAAGCAGTACATGAACAAGATATACATTTTGTTGCTTCAGGTGATGTATTTCCAAATCACTGATAAAGACCTGATAGACTGCAGAGTGGTTCTTTATTTTTACAGTGCACCCTCTCCACTGGGGTTCCTCAGGGTTCGTTACTGGGACTCCCCCTCTTCTCTTTCTTAACTCCAGTCCTTGGCCCTGTCTTCACACCCTGTCTTTCTCTGCTGCTCTGAGACCAGCAACAATCTTCCTTTACACTCCATCCTCTGACAGCTGGGGATATGACACATGGGGACGTGCAGTTTTCATCTCTTCCAGCCTCCCTGACATCTCCAGTCGAATGCTTGTCCACCACCTTAAGCTCAACCTTGACAAGTGTGTGCTGCTGTTTTTCTTTTGGCAAACCCTGTGCAGAGACCTCCCCATCAATACTGACAACACTGCAGTGACTTAGATAACAAACTGCTGTGGGAGCCCCACATCGCAGCAATAATCCAAACCCACCGCCTCTCCCAGATCAGACTGTATCCGCAAACTTATTACTGCCAACATCTCCATCTGCATCTCATCTATGACGCTGCCGCCAGAATTGTCCCTAAATTTTCTCCCGTCACATTGCTCCTGCACTGTGCACATGGCTATAGACACTGACTTTAAAAACAAAACTCGCACTTTCGTGTTATGACCTAGACTCCTGTCCGTGCTCTGTCTGCTCTGGTACAATTGTCCAATTATTTATCCCTTTCTCTGCAGTGGCCTTGCAGTCTCATTTCTTTCCTGTGGAGGAATGACTTTCCCACCTGAGTTAGATGAGCCATTACCTCTCCCCCATAACAACTTCAAAACTTACATCTGAGTCATATCTCAGTCTTGGTTTGCTTACAAAATGATTTAAATAAACGTCTTACCTTTTCTATTCCTTCATCAGTCAGAGGAAATGAAATGTTAGTGACTTTTGTCATTGAAGTCTATTTTTTCAGATTGATGTTTATTTAATGTGAATTTTTTGTATTGTTTTCCATTGTAATAGCACAAAATGTGTTAAAATCTCAAACAAAGCTTTCATTGAATTTGCAGGCCCCCCTTTTTCACAATCGCGGACGTAGTAATAAGTGTTACATGTGCTGTGTGGCCACTGAACCTTGCAGCTCTTACTGTGGGCTGGCAATTTATTAATTTCAAGTTATTCTGGTGTTGCACTCATCATAAATTACACCAAACAAAAGCATGTACTGGATCGCTTAAATGGAAATGTCAGTTTGTTTTGTCAGCCCACAAATATGCTCAATTCACCCTGACACAAGAACGCTGTAATAGGATTGATTATGGATAAGACGATGAGCGCGTGCATGCGGCGTTATCTAGTTAGGAGGAGTTTCTACAAGCAGAGGACTAAGGGGCTGATGACTTTGATAACACCATAGGCGGTGCTCCTGTGTGCCACCAGAACAGCATGTGGTCAAGGTGAATGCAGGAGCAGGAGGAAGAGTTAGAGGGCCATTCAGCTAACGGTGTGTAGCAGGTGTGGCGTATTTATGTATGCTGTATGATCAGAATAATTTCATCAGAGGTTGCTGAAATATTTATCTTGCGCACCCCAGTCAGATCCATGCTACATAAGCGTTTTCAATGTATTAAGGATATTTGTGTTATCCTGATATCAAGGTCTCGATTGGAAATAATACACATAATATCTATATGTTTTTTTTTTCCAACAGCAAGCCTTCCACCACCCTGAGTTTTCCTTTTCTTTCTTGAAACTGTAGTAAAGCTGATAGGAATACAAAGTAGGGGAAATCCAGCAGAAAAAGACTCTGACTGGAATCAATCCTAGCTGGGGGTGAATGTTGTTCCAGAGATGTGGAGTCTTAACCACACTGTCTCTGAGAAATTATGTGCATATTTAATTTGAAATGATCTTAAAGACTGCAAACTAAACAGCACAGGGATACAAGGTGGCAGAGAGATAAATAAACACCATATCTTGAATGCATCGTTTTACATTAGCATTACAAATTCACCTTTTTTTTGGCCGTTCTGTTCCTTTAAAATCGTTTTCAGCATCATTCAGTGTATTTCCACTGTCATCACAGTTACCAGTGGATGTGAGAGGAGAGCGAGATAGGAGTGAATTAAAAACCTGGGTCGTGCGTGTCCATTATCAGCCCAGTGTTTGGCTGGTGCAACAAAGATATGTGACCAACAAGTGGATTAGAGCAGCAATGCTTATGAGAAAATAATCAGAGATAATGGAATTAACAGAACATAGAGAGAGAGAGAGAGAGAGTGAATTGGACATGACTTCAGGCACTTGGTTTAAACAAGGCGAAAAGAAAAAAATCTCTGCCAAATATGTAGGGACAGTCTCAGTTTGTCTGTCTTCTGTGTTAGAAAGCTGCAGCTGGGTGCTGTGCCCTTCAGAAACAGAGCTGGTTGCTATATTGTGTGTGTGTGTGTGGGGTGGGGGCGGGGGGTGGTTGAGGAGTGTGTACAGTATGTGAACAACATGACAGGTTTGTGTGTGGCTCAACTGTGACTGTTATCATTTTCTTGTGTGTGTGTCTGTAATTGGCCAAGACTGTGTGTGTATGTGTGTGAGAGAGCTGGCAGAGGTCGCAAGGTAATTGTCCTGTGAAAAAATGGTTGCCAAATGTGTGTGTGTGTGTATGTGTAGCAGAGCGTAGGAGGGAGGGCTAACCTCTGCCTCCATCTGTCCACGTCTGGCTGTGAACTCATAATCTGGCCTGTGGAGACAAACCCTCTTCACCACTCGCCACCTGCTTCAGAAATACAGGTTAGATTGAGGTTATTACTGCTATGGATCCGCTGGCGAGGATGCTCAGATATTAATGTGCCGAACATAATTCCCTGTTTATTTTAGCAGCTCTACCTGACTCTTTACTATTTAAAACAGGATCAAAAACTGGTTTTGTTTTGACATTTGCATTTAACACTTGGAGCATGTAGCTGATAATGCCATTGAGGGCACTTTCCACCGTGTGCGAGAGCAGCGTGAGTTCCTGTCATGAGGAGCGTTTTATGTTCCTTATCGAGAAAGTGTTATGCCTGCATCAGATAAGTGCTTACGCTTGATTTGCTCTAATTATGTGCTCCTGACACTGCTTACCTGTTTAAAAGAGGTTGGACTGTGGCAGCCAAAATGTCTCCGCTTGTTATGCTTCTATGCTGCAAAAGAATAAAGTAAAATGTGTAAAATGTTCCACTTAGTATGTATCTTTGTCAGAAGTCCTCCAAAATATACGAGAGATTCATAGCAAAATTGTTTGTTTATGTTTATCTTTATTAAAAATACTATTGGTCAATACATCAGATTGGATTGTTTAATCTCTCATATATCTATCACAGGCAGGGCTAGACATATAACATGTTAGTTAGCTGTAGAGTTGGAAGTATCTTGAAGTTATAACCTTTGGACTTAGCCAGGTGAGCTGCTTTTCCCTGGCTGCAGCTTGCAGTGGTATCAATCCTCTCATCTAACTCTAAACAAGAAAGCAAATAAGTGTATTTCCCTGAATGTCAGATTGTTCTTTTAGTGTGCCATTTTTTAAACCTTTATTTTCCTAGTGCAGATTTTCAGAGTGGCTGTACAGCTTACAGCAGCCACCCCTTATAGTGACAGATATTTACACCTATAGACCTAAATAGCACCATCATATCCTGTTCAGTACAGCCACAATTTTCTACTTATGGCCCTCCTTGAATCAGTGACGGATTAAGTGTTTTGCTGAAGTGCATCTCGGCAGCAGTTGTTAAGTGAATGGAGACCGGTGTCCATTTCACCTCGGTGATTATGGCAGCCTGGATTCAAACTGGTGATCCTAAAGTGCTGGCTCTCTATGATTTACTGGGAGCTGTAGCCACCTGATCGTTTTCGATGAGAGTGAGCAGCTGAATATACTGTATAGTGTGAAATCAAAGCCATAAGGTTATATTGAGGCTGGCACATTCTCAGTATGTAAAATTTTAAGATCTGTGGGTGTGTTTTATAATCCTTCTCCTCACTTAGCTCTCTTTGCTTCCCTTCACTTCTCTTTCTGTTATTTCTTTCGCTCCATTCTTCTGCTTCTACCCCGCCTACCCAGCCATTGTTACTGATATCATCATAATGATACCATACAGTGGCAAATTAACAGGTGAAGAGGAGACGTTGTCATGGGCTGTGGGACGAGAGCTTGCAGCGTTGCTTTCCCCCCGTTCAGCCAACGTGATCCCTGTGTTTCTGTGGCAGTAGCGATGAGGGGTGTGCAAACATGGCGAAAAACGACCCTCCCAGGACGCACGTTGTTGAATGCTGTCAGAGAGACAGAGCAGGTGCCAGCGCGCAGACAGGAAAGTGTGTTTCTGACCTGATAATGTGGGTGAAAGCGGTAATTTCTTTCCGCACGGGTTTCGTCAGAAAGCCTCCCTGGGTTATGACTTGTAAGTCATAAAAACGGTGAATAGGAGCTGGATGAAAGGCGTTAAAGATTAACAAGACAAGGGCCACATGGGTCAATTAGGGTAAAATAAAGCAGATAGGAAGTGAATAAAAGAGAGTCAGTGAAAGTGAGAGGCATCTCTGTGAATGCAGAGAGGTGTTTTTATTATGGGGTTGTTTCAAAGAGAAATATTCATCACTAAGAACAACAACTTGCTAGTTATATTTTTTATAGAGAGCCTGTTCTTAACCACTGGCCTTCTCCACAGATGCAGTAATATCATTATACTGTGTGTTGCACTGAAATGTATCCCTTTACTTTTCAGAGGGAATAAAAAGTGAAAAGAGAGAGAGTCAGGTTTGAGCTTATAGAATGAGGTGAGTGTCGATGACACTTGATGACAACAGAGACATATTACGAGTGCTCTTTCTACTAACTTTAACTACTAACTTTCTAATGTGATTTTAATAAAAAAAAAGAAAATCGAGTCCTGATCTGAAACGACTCTCGAGACGCTTCTCTGTGTCAACAAGTTTTACTTGCCGTCCATTCTTTGCTCTGATGCTCACCTTTTCCAGCCCCCCCTTCTCCTCCTGCTGCCACTCCTCCTCTTTTCAGGCTGTGCCCCCACCCTCCTCCCTTGTTTTTGGGGTTGCTCTCTGTGATGTTAGAGTGGCGAATGTCTGCGAGCACGCTCAGTTTCTTGGCAAATAAAAGGTGGTGGTGGTTGGGGGTGTGGGGGTGTGCGGGGTGCCAATCAAGGCCTACTCCTCCTCTTTATTCCTCCAGGGTTTGTCTTAGGAACAGCTCCTCCGAAGCAAAACTCAACCAGAGGGAATGAATAATTAGCCTCCTGATTTTTGCTTGAATCGGGAACTAGGTCGCCAGCTGACACACGTCTTAATAGGGAACAACCTCACTGAAAGAGGGAGACCTATGGAGGTTATAAGACCCCCCCCCTCCAAGGAATGCTGCTTCACCTATTGAGAGGGACACACAGAGTCTGAGTTAGGCAGAGAGAAGACACAACCATTTGACTTTTTTTTTTTCTTCCTGTCTGGCTTTGGCTGGTGAAAAAGTGAGTCACATGTGGAAAGCGGTGATTCCATGATAGCAAAAAAAAAAAAAAAGGGAAAAAGAAAACATGAGCAAGAAGAAGAGGGGAGGAGGGGCGGGAAGAGTGGGAAGAAGAGGAGGGAGGGGAAGGACAAGGGAGAGATACATGTAGTGAGAGAGAGGGAGAAAGGGAGGGGAGGGGAGGAGGGAGTGTGTGTGTGTGTGTGTGTGTGTGTGTGATGGGAATTCATGCTTCAAAAAGAAGAAAAGAAGTGGTTTGTTTGGAGGGAGAGGAGAACATCTGCGATTTCTCTTTGGGCACTTAGATATGCAGTTGGTGTGGTGCTCTGCACATGTTTCTTTTATTTTCTTATTCGCCTCCCTGCCAGCAAAAACAACGCTTATTTTTGAAAATCGGTCACTTCACACCTCCTGTTCACATCTTTCTCATCGCGAATCTGTGAGAAAGTATCAGTCTGTTCTTCAGCTATGACTGTTTTCTGACAGGACGGACAAATGGAGAGTGCACTGTTGCATACTCGGTTTCAAAATTGTAGTGCAAAGATGAAAAACTTGCATTGCAGGGGGAGGGAGAAAACCTTTTGCTCTGACGGATGGACGGACGGGGGTGGGGGGCTAGGAAACAAGGAAACAAGGAATGAAGGAAGCAGGCTGTGGGAGAGAAGTGAGGAAAAAATTGCCTCAGTCATGTTTACTTGTCTGTAAATTTGTGGGGAAGAACTGAGAATCTCTGATTACCTTCCCTCCTCCTCTTCTTCTCTCCACCCCTTGTGGGCTGTCAGGGCGTGGCCTGTGACCTCCTGACCCTGTACCGTGTGTGTGTGTGTGTGTGTGTGTGTGTGTGTGTGTGTGTGTGTGTCTGCCTGTGTCTTAGAGAGGGAGAGAGAGATGGTAAGGGTGAAGTTTCCCAGCTGCACGGAGAAGGGGTGGGGGTGTAAGTTTTTCCTTCGCAAAGCTTTCAGTTTTGAAAGAAAAGCCACAAACTGAAAGAATGAGAGCTTTGTATGTGTTTGTGTGTGTGTGTGTGTGTGTGTGTGTGTGTGTGTGTGTGTGTGTGTGTGTGTGTGTGTGTGTGTTTTAGAGAGACAGAAAGAGATGGAAAGACAAAATGAGGCATAGAGACAGATAGAGCGGGAGAGAAGGAGTGCAGAAGATGAGGACAGAAAGAAAGAAAGAGAGGTTGTGAGGGAATTTAGTGTGTGTAAGTATGGAAGAGTGCAACTATGAAAATGTGGGAAACAAAGTTGAGGGGTGGGGCAAACTGTGAGACAGAGGGTGGAGGGAAAAACGAGGAAGGGAAGGGAAATGAGAGAAAAAGTATGACACTTCTGTTTTGTGTTCAAGATGATTTAACAATCCAGTGCTTATATAGAATATGGGTTTATAGGAATCACTAAGCACAAATAGAGCTGGTTTATGTATTTTCCCTCTGTATTTAGCCTCTTAGCTCAATACAAAGGCAGCTGTGTTTCATGTTTAAGTCAGAAAAAAAAGAAGCATGTTCCTCAGTCTTTAACTATTAACAGCCCTTTATGGGATGATTTGGAAGCACAATAAACAGAAATATGCCGCTCGCCCAGCTCTGTATTTGATACGTCTTCACACACAGAGGATTAATGTTAGTGACAGACATGTACTTGCTGATTGTGGGCTGATAATAATGTTGCCTGAGGCTGACACTTATACACTCACAATATACTAACATTTTACATTTCCATTCCAAGTGCAAGTACATTTTATTTATTTATCTGACATTCTTACCCGCGGTAACCTATGTGCAATAAAGATTTTAAAGTATCTGACAGCGAGGAGTTCAGAGCACCGACAGTCTCTTGTGATCACAGTAAAATAATGTAATGAAAATAGTAGAATATGGGTAAATGTTTATTTTATTTGGGTTGGAGCACGTATCTGTCGGCTCTATCACCATTTAAGTTTTTTGTAGTGTTTTTCCTCGTCAGAATTAAGGTCCTGAGGATGTTGTACAGACTGTAGAGACAGACTTTTTTTTTTTTTTAGATTGGGTAACATACATAAAATTGCCTTAGCGTCACCATATGTCATCATGTGATAGTATGCAGTATTAGTTAAGTATGCAGTCATTTTACAATGTAGCTCTGAGCAGTTAAAGTGCGTGGCAAAAAACAGCAAAAATAATAGGATGCTTTGAGCTCACGAACAAGAACAAACAAAAAACCATCTCGGCTCTAGATAGAAATAGCCTGTTTCTACATCATGTTTCAGTCTGACTTTAGGATTGGGTTTATTTTCCTTCAGGGCACAGGAATTATGATGCATAGACTAAAGCTAAATTTGTTTAACATCAAAAATGACTCCAAAATGAAGCCATAATATGTACACATATATTCTCATATAAATGATCAAGGATTAAGTGGAATGAATACTGTTGTTATCTCCTTCCATCCTCCCTCTTGAAGACGAGCCAGCTGCCTTTGATATCTGCAGTTTGTGAGGCCTCTCAGCCTGCATCAAGTGACTACAACGGCCAAATTGATTTTTTCCCCTGGCGTTTTTATCACTGGCACAGAAATGCTGATTTTGTTGCAGTAACCACACAATCAATGTCTCCACAATAGCCAGCCATTCTCCTATAGGGGCTACAGCTGTTTGTTAAAACAATTAGCAATTATGAAAATGACATTTTTGGATATGGAAAGCCTCAGCGCATTGACTTGTAGCTTCTGCTGTCTTGTCAGGAATGTGTCCAGTCACATTTCTTCACTTAAAGCAGCAAAAGACTGAACTTGAACACAGGTCACAGGAGTTTTTTGGTTTATTCAGTTTTGCTTTTAAAAAAAAAGGAACTCTTTTTTCCTTTTGCATTTCTGTCCACTGTTGTAACCAGTTGGATTAAAATCACCGCTCTGTGATGCCAGTAAAATAAATTCCCACAGTCTTTTTTTTTTTTTTTTTTTTTTTTTTTTTTTTTTTTGTACAATGGGCTGTACTTTCATCAGCTGTATCTTTTTATCCTTAATCTTTCTGTAACCACAGTTCTGGCTCAAATGGCAGAGGCCTGAAGAATTTAGTCATAAAATCTGGGATAATGAGACTCTGTGAAGCCATTAGCAGAAGTGACCATTTCTGAGAGATTCCCATACAAGCCTGTAAAAAGAGCGGTCCTGGACTTTTGGATGCATTTTCATCCTTATCTTAGCTACAATGCCGGGTAAATTTAAATCAAACAAACATAAATTATACATACATATATACAAGTGTGGAGGAATAATAAAGAAAAACTTGGCAAAAACTGAACTGAGTTCTGCTTTATCTGACGTGCTCATTATATTAGACTGGCGCCTGCCATTTGAACATTTTGTCCATGCAGCAGTAAACAAATGAGCGGCGGTGATGCCAGACTCAGCTGTGGTGCAGGTTTGGCTGATGGTTTGAACTGTGACATGCAGCATCACTGCAGCGTATAGTCCTGTCGTTAAACTGTTGTGTTTAAATTTCTGCTGCTCCCTCACCAGAGATTAAATTCAACACATGCTCACAAGCGATGCCAGACGTCTCTGTCGATTGGCTGTTTTTTTTTTTTTTTTTTAAATTGATTCTAACTATTGATCTCTGCAGCACTAATGTAAGACTTGACTGAAAAATGTGTCCTCATGCTTTAAGTGCTCTAAGGACCCAGACTACAGGGACCAACACAGGCACTGCCATGAATGAACGGCTTGCTTGGTCTGTCTGGAGAGAGAGATAGAGAGAGAGGAGAGCCCTCCATCTCTCCCTCATCCTTGAGAGAGAGAGAGCTTTGCTGTCAGTCTCTCTCTCTCTCTCTCTCTCTCTCTCTCTCTCTCTCTCTCTCTCTCTCCTCTCCCCTCTAGTGGCAGTTAGGAAGCCCTGTGGAGTCCTGCTAAGCCTCTCAATAGCTGCCCTGCCTCCCACCTTGAGGCCCATTCACTTCTAATGAGGTGCTCAAGTGTCTGTGGCTTAACATGAGGGTCAACACCACAGAAATGGGCCCTTTTTACACTGCTAGCTCCAGCCGCTCTGGCAAATGCTGAAGTGATTAATGATATCATGCTCTTATATTTTAATCTGTTAGTGTTTCATTTTAATGTGCATCACTTATAAAGCTCGTCAGACAAAAGTCATCATGAATATTAATTGTCTTTCTCTTTAATTTGCTCACATGATGTTATAGTTACATTATTCAGAATATTTCCACATTTTAAATCCTCAGGTAACGCTGAGTAATGGTACGCTGTAATTTGCAAGATAGTTTGTGTGTGCGTGTCTCAGCACTACTAGCTGCTTGACACTTGACATATTATTTATTACACACACACTGGATGAATGGGCATCAAAGGAAGCATCCCTTCACTCCACCTGAACAACACTCAGAATATCAAGGTCCCAGACAGACCTCACACACTCAAGACTGCCGTTGCTGACAACAAACAAAAGCCGCTTTAGCCTCCCCCACTTCACAAAACACTTCTTCCACAGGAAGGGTGAGTCAAACGTTTTTTGATCGTCTGTCAGTGACCTTGCCCGTCTGTGGTGATTTTTGGCTTTGAACTGAGCACAGGCGTGGTCACACTGCCAGGGAGCATAATGTGAGCCGAGAGAAAGTGAGTCCACCTTCATTTAATTACATGGTTTCGGTGCGAACAGGCACGGGCAGAGTTCAGCGCCAGGCTGATGTCATGGTTGGTGAGAAGCAGAAGAAAGTATTTCTAAAAGGTAAACATGAGAGGAAAAGAGGAGGAGGTGTGTGTTTTTGGGGAGGTGACGATTTAAGGTCTGTTTCCCTTTTGATGTTATTTAATATTTTCTGTCTCTGTAGTTTTTGCCACTAAACAGTAATTGTGTGTGTTTTCATTCTTTTGTGTAACTCCACAACTGTCTTTGACACTTTATATTCAGTCAACATTTAAAGGAAGAAATCATCTGGTTGTTCCCTCATAAGCTTCCACCCAAATTTGGTGCAAATTTTAAACGAATTCCAGAAAATTGATGAGAGAAAATGCAAATGAAAGTGTGTTCCCATCCACTGCTGTTATGCAAGTATGAGGAGTTGGGTGCAATGAAATAAACAGTTGGTGGTGCTAACGTGGTTTTGGGATTTTGACTCAGGTTTTTTATGCAAAAATGTAAAATGTGCATAAAAGCAGATGGATGGAAATTAACTTTTGGCAGTTTGCACATTTACAAGTTTCTGTGAATCTCCTCTTCTCTCCTCTCCTTTCCTCTGCACTTGTTTCATTTAATCCCCTTATGGCCCATTTACGGGGTATATCTGACAATAACGTCCATCCAGGGTCACGTGATGTTATTCAGATGAAGCACAAAAGTATAAAATCCAGGTATTAAAGGACCCAAGAGCTGTGGATGTTGCTGATGCGCGGACCACCACTGGAGTTGCTCAGAAACATCTGCTTACACAAATAGCAAACTATAAATACAAGTCATCCTCATCACATCCAGCTATGTAAACAGAAATAAACAGGCGCTGTTAAGTCCTGTGTATTTAGACAAACAGGATTAATTGCGAGAGGAAACAGTGGACAGCGACTGCTGAGGAAACTTCAGGAAAAGATGATAGTTTGATAGTTTATTCAAGCTGCAGTTTGAGAACCATAAAACAAAGAATATGAAGGGAATACACAATATAATAATGCAGCAGACCTATAATTATTATACTGGTTAAAGGTTAGCAAGTTAGCTAACAAACTCATAATGATGAGACACAAACACAGGTCTGTGGATAGACAGCTCTTTGAGAAAGACACTTTAAAAGACTTAATGTAAAAATGCTAAAACAAACATAATAATACCCATCTTAATGTTAAATACATCTATAAAACTTTATGGTTGAAGGTTGAAGTCAACATTAGAAATATGTTTTAGAATACTTCAGTGTTTTGCAAATTAAATGTTTTTTTTCTGTTTTGGTTTATTTCCCTTTAATCTTGTTCAGCAGAGGAATGGCTGCTTCCAGATTTTAGTTTAATGTAATTTTTTTTTTAAAAAGGCTAATTGTGATTATATGAGACCATAGAGACAAAATGTGTTTTCGTGACAATGTGCGCAAAACAGTTTAGACACCACGTCCCATTCATTTATTTATTTCCCACTGACTTATGGGAAAACACTTGGCACTTAGCACTTAGCATCCATCCATCCGCAGCATGCCAAACATCAAAAGATTTGTGTGTGGCGTTGTTCTGTGTGTGTGTGTGTGTGTGTGTGTGTGTGTGTGTGTGTGTGTGTGTGTGTGTGTGTTGGGTGGAATGAGCTAAGTGACTGTCAAATTACGTAAGGGTGTGGGATAATTCTGCTGGCTTTTCTCTGCATAGTTGGCTGTTTTTTGATTGTCAGGGCTGGCGAGAGGCCAAAGTTCAGCACGCACGCACACACCAACATGCGCAGACACATTTCAGCATCATACATAGCCCATTTATATCTCCTTACCTTAACTGGCATGACTTTCCTGCCATCTTTTTGCCTCTTCTCTACTCTATCACTCCTCTTTCTATGACTTGACGCTAACACACGACCCAAACCTGTGAACACACATCCACACACATTATAGCAGTTTATATTAGAGAATAATCTCATTTTGCCCTTGATGTTGGTATAATAGCTCTAGCTAGATCCTCTCCAAGTCACTCTAATTACACCATTGACTCTGCATTAATACTGTAAATATCCTGTAAATTATAAATTACACTGTCAACATGCTCTAACTAATGACAGTCTCACACACAGCATCACTCCCAATCTGGTGAGATACTAAAAAAAAGGGGCTTATTTCTGTTTATTTCTGTTTACTACATTAAAAATAAATGAAAAATATTATGTGGAAATACACGGGAAAAATAAATAGTATAACACCACAAATTAAATTTGAGCATAGGCCCCAGAGTGACGTACTGTACACTGCCTGTCTTGTTGACTTAATGAGAAAGTTTGAGCTGCAAGTGACTGGTGTTTTCTTGTGTTAGCATAGTGGTGCAACATTGTGCTTGTAGTGATTCCTCTTTGTTGTTCAATTATTTATTTTCCTCCCTATTTCCTGCGTGGCCATGATGACACCTCCCTTCTGGAGAGTGTAAAATGTGCAGCTTCGTCTGTGAAATAGATCCCTGTTTGCACATGGAGAGACTGACCCCTCAGAGAATTACACCCACTGGTCACCTCAATCTTTCTGCCTCTTTCTTCTCTCTCTCCTGTTAATCTTACTGTTTTACACAAGCAGACCCGCATACAGTAATGCTCACTCTTTATGTTTTCACTTTGTATTTGCACCTCTCTGTCCTCTCCTGCTCCAGGCCCTCCAAGTATATAATAGCAGAACCCATGTGACTAAACCACAATCAGTGTTACTTAAATTTGTGACATGGTACGCTCTGTGCATATGTCTTCAAATTTGGATTTGTTCTGCAAACCTCAGCTTGCAAGCACAACTGCGATGTAAGCCAGTTTTCTACAACATGTGCTCTCAAAGTTCCTGTTTGTGCTTTATTCATTTCTTTTTTTTTTCTTAAGTCAAATTCCCCCATCATCAGAGCCAAGTGGTAGAAAACAACAAAAAATTGCTGTGTGAATTCAGTGTGCAAAAAGAAGTAATGAGGGGAAGTTGTGTAAGGGAATATTGAGAGCTGCTGTGTTGACATGGCCTGGGTCGGTGCCAGCCACCCATTCTTACCCTCCACTTTGACCTGAGCTCGGGAGAGGTGGGGCTTTACTGGCTGCAACTTGACTCCACCGGTCCAAGTGGTTCTGTAAGAAGGGGGATGGGGCGTGGGGTGGGGATGGGGGTGGGGGTACAGACCGAAAACTTGTAGACAGACGGAGCACGCACATGGACGGTTACTTAACAAATACTTAACTGGGATATAGTGAAGTTGCTTTTGTGAGTATGTGTTTATATGTAGACATCCAGTCATGGCACAACACTCACACCCTGGTCCCTTCTCTTGCCTCTCTGCCTGACTCACCCCCACAACTATGCAAGCAACTCCATCTCAGTCACCTAATTGATTCCAGATTTCCCCCTCATCCCTTCAGCCTCACTCTCTGAACCTCCTCCTCTTCCTCGCTGTCACTGCTGCCCCTCGTTCTGTCCATCTTCCTGGGCTCTCTGGGTCTCAGTGCCTGCCATGTGTGCGTTTGCCTTGTTTGCCATTACACATGCAAGTGCTAAGTCCTTTAACGTCATCTTTTTGGTATAGGCAGGGTAATTTTTTCCTAAATCCTCTCACAGAATTCCACCTTTTATAGAAATACGATCACTATCAAGTTAAAGTTCACATTTGGGTGCCTGCAGTCTTTACAGTTGAAGGGGTGCTAGAGGGATTTGATAAGCACACTGCCAGCATTCATAGCTTTAACCAGAAGTTGTAAATCTAACCTGTTGTGGGCTGAAATAAAAGCAATAGAAGTCATTGTGTTTCCAGTTTAAAGGTTATAAAAATTTGTTATCTGTTAAACTCAAAAGCCCACAGAGCTTCCTGTTTACTGTCCTCCAAATTTTGCAAAGTATCTGTGGTGTGTTAAGAGGCACGGCGGACACTCTGTTGTGTTGAGCTGAGCGGGTGTTGCTGAAAAATTTAGGAAATGGTGTCACTAGAGCATGAGAATGTGTGGGCGACTCTGTCACATGGACGGGGGCAGAGGGTGCAGGGTGTTTGCTGTGTAATGGTCTGAAGAGCAGATAGAGAGAAGGCAAGAAAGTCTGTCTTCCTCTTTGTTTTTTTGCAAAATGAAACTTTTCTTTGGAAAATTGTAAACCACGATTGTGACTTCCCGTCTCAAAAGCTGTTGCATTTCATGAATCACGTAGTACGTTACCCCTGCTTGTTTAAATCACACAGTGAGGCAGCAAAGCCTCTGAGTACTGGCATGGTTGGGCTGAGTATTACAAGCATACACATCAATATTCACAATGTAAACTATGTGGCCAATTGCCAGCGCTTGTATGAATACACAGTATTTACATGTCACTGGATAAAAGTCCTTGTCTTTATACCACAGATGTTTAATTGACCTGATCCCATAACTTGCTCTTGTGTGTGAAGGTTGCTCATGTGATTAAAATCAGAAAAAACACAGGAGTAACTGCAGATCACCTGGGCCTGTAGAGCAGGTCTTTCTCATAATGTACCATAGAGACAAAATGCTACGCAATTTTTCATTCTACTTCCAGAGATTCCACAGGCAGAAAGAGTGGGCTCAAGTAAAGTAAAGCTGCTTTAACAGAGCACAAAACTCTGCTGTTACATAAGACATGCTGTTTCAAATTGATGCTCAGGAGAAATTGGCAAAGTTGAACAAATAGGATAGCTATATGTAAAAGCCACTTTGATCTTTTAATAGTACAAGAATTAGCCAGGCTAATAGATGGAGACCGTAATAATTTCCATGAAAATGTACGTCTTATTTTTCAACACAGATGTTGGAGGCATTCATATTCAGTTATGGGAACAATTACTGAGTAATGAAGCTTTGCTTCACCCCAGAAGATAAAAATCTGAGTTATTACTGTTTAGATGTAATCAACAATGGAAGTTGAGGTGGTGTCTAACATGGGAAAAATCCCTAACTTGTTCATGGTCTGGTATGATTTTACTCTATCTGTGCTCCAACCAGGATTAGCTGTATTTGTCCTAACAGGGGTTTAGAAAGGTCATGCTAAAGGTGTCTTTCAGCATTTTAGTCTCACTGTAATACAGTGTGTGTTTTTAGCTTCATTAGCATTTGATGCTAATCTAATTCCATTTATCACCTTATGTTCAAGTTTAATAAGTTCAAATGGAAAAGTATAACGATTTTGTTAGTAAAGCTGCAGAGAAAGACTTTTGCGATTATACTTCATCAACCATGATTTGTCTTCATTAGATGTAGACTCAAGATATGATACCCACAGTGTCTACACATCTGTGTCAGGTTAACAGAGCTTAACCCCTTAACGCCGATTGTCGCGTATTTGCATCATACCGTTTGCATTCAGACTGCAGCCAAGATAGCATATGCATTCCCCCAATGCTGGTTTGTGCATTCTAAATATGCGCCTAGGAACCTTTTGCAAACACTGCTTTACCGTAGGACTGTTTGGAGTGTGACCTAAATCCGGTTCATGAAAAGCTATATATATATATATATATATATACACACATATATATAGTTATAGTTACTTAGTTTAGTGTAAATAATTGTAAACAATTTTGTGGCTTCAATAAAAAATTTACCATTGGTTACCATTAATGCCTATTGTCATACCAAAATGTATATCTATTTTATGTGCTATAGACAAATTAACAATCTCTACTTAATTTAGCATCAGCTTGAAAGCAAAAACACAAATAATTATTTTTTTTTATACAATTGTAAATAAATTCAGGCATCAAGGGGTTAAAGAGCAGATTCCCACAAGTCAGTTGTCTAAAGGAATGTGGACAGAGCAAATGTGGTGATGTAATAATTAGTGAGAGACAGGAACCGTCACCAAAGCTTTGTCTGGGGACAAATGAGCCTCCTTTAACCTAAAAGACCGAATAACTGGTGAACTTAAAAATTTATGATCTGCAACATTAAGTAGCTACAAAAGATCTGACAGGTTCATGTTTACCTGCCACACCTCAAACTAGAGCTACAGCCAAACTAAAAGCAGGTTTGTCCAGTGGAAATGGAAGTTCCTGAACAGTTAACTCTCTGTTTTTGTTCCCTGTCTTTCTATGAATGAACTTCAGATATACAGTACCTGTTTTCTGGCCTATAGCTGCATTAACTCTGGCTCAGAGCCAGGGTAATACAGCATATTATTGCTGTATTAAGAGCCAGCACAAAGACGGTGAACTGCTATTATTATACACATAAAAGCTATAAGTGGCCCCTTCTGGGCTTCTTGTGTCTCCCTTCACACTATTCTTTGTGTTGTTCTCATGTCTGTGTGAGTGTTAAATGAGAAATTGGCCCTGTTAGAAGTTTGCTCATTACAGCCAACCAAACTGCTTCGTATCACACTGGTCTTGTTGGGAATTTTCGCCCTTTATATTTGTAGAATGCAACTGAGTCAAGAGACACAAGCAGTCCAAATTATTGAGTGATAATGGTGGAGGGTGTGAACCCTGTTTTCAAATGTCACAAACCACTGTTTTAACATTTATGGTGAACTGTAACATTATAACAGAATAATATCTCTTTAGGGTTTGACAGCGTTGTTGATCAATATCAGTGACTCTACAATTACTTTTCTTTGTGCTGATCCAAAGCTCACTGCCAGGCCTGTTCTGTTCTCTTCAGCCTTTATGGCCTTTTCATTTTCTCACCTGCCATCTTTAGACCTCATTGGTCCTCTCAGGGTGTTCATACATGAACGGCTCATGTCGGTCACACTGCCAGGTAGTGTCATAAAAATGTAGTGTCAGCTTTACATGACACTAACAAATTTACAGATGTGTGTCATATACATCTTTAGTGCTTACACCGTATTATTCACCCACTTATGTGCAGTATGTTTTCTTTGTTGAGTGTTCATGAATGCTCAGGTGCCCCCACCCCAATATTTCTGTCATTGTCTTGCTGTGTGATCATTCACCCATCCATTATCTGTACTGCTTATCCCTTAAGCGTCACGTTGGGACTGGAGCCTATCCCAGCTGACATTAGGCGAGAGGCGGGGTACACCCTGGATCGATCGCCTGTCCATCGCAGGGCCAACACATATAGATAAACAACCATTCACACTCACACCAACAGGCAATATAGAGTCACCAATTAACCTAACCTGCATGTTTTTGGACTGTGGGAGGAAGCCAGACTACCTGGAGAGAACATGCAAACTCCACACAGAAAAGCCCTGGGCGAACCGGGGCTCAAACCCAAAACCCTCTTCCTGTGAGGCGACAGTGCTAACCACTGCAGCACTGTGCCACCCCGGTATGATCATTTTTCAGAATATTATTTTCAAAATGTGTCACATTTAGAGATCTTAAATTTATACAATTGATTATTATTTATAAAGATTTTACACAAGACTCCCATTTCCACAGACACAGAATTTAGAGATTTATCATCATCATTGTTCTTATCATTCTTATTCCTCTTTCCCTGTGTCCTTCTTTCTCTTTTTCCCCTTCTATCCATCTGTGCAGCCTTGTAATCACTCTCTCTCGCTCTCATTAGTAAAAAGCACATACGTATACTGAGGCACGTTCCCGTGCTCACACACATGCACACTCACATACACACATACACATACAACAGAGGCCAACCTCTGCACAGACATGCAGCAGGGCAGCTAATTAGTAAAGTGGCACTGGGGTTTTGTGTGAAATCACACACACATAAACACAGTGTTGCGTACACATGCATTGCCCAGTGAGGGCTCAAACCCTGCACACTGCAGAGACACCACTGGACGCCAAGTCTGCCAGTGCTATTGATCCAGGACAAATGAACAAATGAGAGAGAGAGAGAGAGAGAGAGAAACGGAGAGAGTGAGAGAGAGAGGAGGAAGGAAATGTGTGGAGAGGGGTCATCGTGTGCGAGACAGAGTGTTGTCACACCTCAGCTCCCGCCTTCTCTCCCTCTCAGATCAATACCATCTTTGTGTTTGTTAGCACAGCATTGTAGTGGCGAGTGGTCACTCCCCCTAGTGGTGTGAGGCCAACACAGTCGCGGGGGAGAGAGGTGGGAGGAGAGTTGAAAGACGGATGAGAGAATGAAAAAGAGAGAGAGAGAGAAAGAGGAACGCGCAGAGAAGAGAGACAGAGAGAAACAGATAGAGATGGAAAGACAGGGTTAGAGACAGAGGACGGGAAAGAGAGGTGGAAATGCAGAGAGTGGTAGTGGCGACCCAGTTCCATCACTGCTTGTTTGTGTTTGGGGTGGCACAGCAGTTAAGAGCATTGTGGCATGGGGATGGGGATGGGGGGAGGAAGAGGGCTGTGTGAAATAAACATGCATTTGTAAGGACATTACCTTACTGTACACACACACACACACACACACACACACACACACACACACACACACACACACACAGGGCTTGCATGTGTTCTAAGGCACTTTGGGAACCACTACTTACACATGTGTGAATGTGAACACACATGCAAACTGCTTGTAATCATTCTGATCATTTTCATACCTGATATTCCTCTCATCTGATACACACACATACACACACACACTGCAAACAGTTTTTTCGACAGTTGGGAGTAAACTACAACAAATATAGTTTTTGCCGCATCAGCTCAGGACATTTTTGTCTGCATTTTTTATTTCAGGATGTTTTCAGTTTCAGTGTCTGCAATAAAAATGAAACAAACTGAATCTGTTTCTCCAATGTGGAGATTTTCTTTGTCACATATGACAGTAAATTGAATGTCTTCATATTATAGACTTTTGGTCAGACAAAACAAACAAACTGAAGATATCACTGTGGGCTTGGAGAGATTGTAAATTGATTTTTACTATATCTAAACATATTACAGACTAAAAGATGAATTGATGAATCTATAATGAAAATAATCATTAGTTACAGCCCTAAAACTAAACATTTTCTACTTATTTAAAGGGAGACTGGAGCAATCAGTCCATTTGCATTCTCTTCATTTTTCTTTCACTAGAATCAAGTATAACATTTGGCTCTATGTGGGACAGCAAATCTTGGTGAAAATAATTTTTAAATGGATGTCCTTCTTCTATTTAAAAAAAAAAAAAAATCAGTCTATTTATCAGTGAAACTCAGTACAGACCAAAAATGATGAGCCCCACAGTTTAACCTAATTGAGACCAAGGCTGATTACATCCAGTTCCTTTCTTTCAGCCATGATGCAGTTCCCTGTCGCTCGAGCTGTGATGAATGATGGATCATGATGCTTTAAAGCCCTATTGCACTTAGCTGTGCATTTAGTGTCTCCAGCACGCTTCTCCCTTGGGCCATCTGTGTTCCTCCTCTGATTAACAGGCAGTAAAAACTAAGACCGTGGTGGTTACTGACTGACTGTTGGTGAAATGTTTTCCTCCAAGTATATGCCTCTCACATCAATGCTTCAATGCATCAGATCATTGTTTTTATTTCACACTTTTTTTTCTATATTTACAATGTTTGTGTGTGGCTGTGTGTGCACGCTTGCGTGGATGCCTGACCTTGTTTGCTTGCAAGAGTGATTTGTCACACCTTGTGTTGATATGGCGCAGTGAGCTGGCTCTCTGACAACTACAACGTAAACAGGAGCATCTAATGTGGATTGCATGTTTCCAGGCATCTAAGTATGCGCTGTTACTGCTGTTGGGATTTGTAAAACATGCAGTACCTGCTCTTTTAGGGAACTGCAAAATCATATGCAGGAATTAGGAGAGCAAAATCTGGAAAAGTTTCCTTTGAGTCCTCTCAGGGGTGTGTGTGGTCCATTTTTGTCAACTTTTGGATGGGAAGTGTTGGGAGGATGTGAGGTTGAGGAGTCAGTGACACAGTTTTTTCAGTAATAAGGGTCAGGAGCCTACTGTGGAGCCGGTCATGAGGGGAGTAAATGAAGATGGAGGATTGGCAGAGTGGGGGGAAGAAGAAAAGTTGGGGGATTTTTAAGAGCAGGAGAGAGAGAGAGAGTGTAGGAGATATAGAGACAGTGAGAGCTAATGAGCTGGATTTGCTGGAGACTTGGCATTCTGCTCATGGTGCTCGCTCTATCTCTCTCCTCTGTAGAAGAGCTGGCTAGAGCGAGCTTCCTGTCTGAGCCCTGAAGCAGGAGTAAATGAGGGGTGGGTGGGGGGTTTTGGTGTGAGGAAAGGGGTGGTGGTGGTGGTGGTAGAAGCAATAGAACAGAGGAAGGAGGAGAAGGAGGAGGGTGAGGGGCGGGAGGGACCAGTGTTGAAATTGAATGCTAGGGCGCCATGTTCTCACCGCCAGCGTTTCCATGGTTACAGGGTAATTCTGGCGAGTAAGGAAATTTCATTCACTGTGGTATGAAGAAGAAGAAGAGGGAGGAGGAGAAAAAAACAGGAGGGAAATATCAACAAAGCAACTGAGGGGAAGAAAGGAATACACAACCCCGCAAAAAAAAAAAAAAAATCAAGGAAGAGAAATAAGAGGAGGAGAAGGAAGAGGAGGAAAGAGAAAACCTCCACTGGGGTTTATGCCACCCATCCCCCAGGCGATCTGCCTCTGCCTCTGTCTCTCATTCTTTTTTTTTCTTGTGTATTTCTGTGATGCTTGGTTTGTTTGCCACCACCCTATAAGCAAACACAACACCCACCCACAATCCTCCAGTTCTTCCAGCAGCCCTGCAGGTATATGGCAAAGAACAAAGAGAAACACTGTTAACTGGCCGCTATGTTTGTGTGTGTGTGTGTTTACGCCCGCGTGTGTTCTTTCTTTTTGGGAGGAGGGCAGTGGGGGTTGGTGCTGGAGGGGGGGGGGGGGGGGGGGGGGTGGTCGGGGGGTCCGAGGGTTAAAGAAATCAGGAGGGTGCAGAATTGTTTCACAGCACATTTGACACACATGTGGACCGGCTGCTGACATGTCAGAGGCTCGGGCAAAGTGCAGCTGATTTCTTAGATTTCAAAGAGGGAAGAAAAAAAAAGAAAAAAAGAGAAGGTTGAGGTAAAACTCATGTGCATGCATGTGCAGACCTGAAGACGCAAGCATGTGTGTCAGCTGCGCAGATACAGGCACACTCTTCGCTCTCCGGCTAACTGGGCTTGACAACTGCATGGGGTTTGACTGGGCTGTCGCTGCAGCCAACCTGACAGCTGTACAGCCAAGCATCCTCTGTTCAAACATGCTCACACACACACACACATGCACACGAACGTGCAGTTGCACACACGACTGCAAGTGTAATTTTTGATACGATGTGCAGGTTTTCTCATCAGCACATGCAGCATGTTTTGACAGAGCGAGCTATAAACACATGACGCTGAATTATGTGCTGTTTATTATCCTCAAGCTGGTGTGTGCAGATGTTTCGCTGTCATGGAAAATATGATTAAAATTTTCATCATTCGAATTTTAAGATTTATAATTCAATTTCCCCCACCCCCACCCCCCTATCTTTCAGTGGCTGAGGAGGGTCTCTGGGAGTGCGGACTGTCCTACGAGTGCAGGACTCTCCTGTTCAAGGCCATACACAACCTGCTGGAGAGGTAAACCAATCGTCATTTTCCAGATGCACAGTGAGGACTGCAGGCAGGATGTGAATGACATACATAGGAAATGTAAACATGTTACATAACAGACATAGATACATAGTAATGTGATGTACAATCTTATACATATTTATGAAGAATATAACTTTAATATGACATTTTTGAGTTTTTGCACAATACTTCTACTCTTCTACATTTCAGAGGAAAGTATTGTACTTTTTACTCCATTACATTTCTGACAGATTTAGAGAGCTTATTAATCTTATAAAGCTTATTAAATTATGAATTGAAAATATGAAACAGTTAAAATTAGTTCTGATCACCAGGCACCAATGATGCAATAATACAATAATACTGATAATACTGATGTGAGACAGTCTGCATAAAGAATACTTTTACTTTTTACATTTTGAGTACATTTCGTTGTTAATGGTTAATGGTTTATTTAAGTATTTTAATTATTTTATTTAGTATTTTAGTATTTTGAATGCACTTGTGCCAGAGTAATTTTAAGGTATGTTATTGTTACTTTTCCTTAAGTAATTTTTTATTCATTTATTTTTATTTGTATATTATTATATATAGTGTTTTTCCTACCACTGCTAGAAACTGATCTTAAAATTAAATAAAATGACTTTGTTATATTTGTTTTACATCTACACTATGTTTTCACTTGGATTAAAATAGTGAAATGGTAAAAAAAAAAATGTAAAAAAGAAAAGAAAAGAAAGAAAAAAATCTGTTATATGAATTAAATACACTTAGAATAGCTGAAAGTAGGGTGTATGACCAGTGTGTAGAAGGTGAATTCCTTTGATGGATGACTAAATTTTATCTTCTAGTTTACCAGACTTCTGTTAAAATGCACTCACATGTATTAACCAGAATACTATATTAAATTTATATTTCACTTTTATTATTTTAGTATGATATCTTTAACATTTATCAGTCATTTAAAGTAATCTTTCTCCTCTAAATAAATGTGAATGATGTTTTGGATTTCCTACAAAAATAACCAAACAAAAGAACTTCAGGTTTAATTGACAGACAGGTTTATTTTTCTTCCAGAAGCTTCACCTTAATGAAATTATAATCTGAGTGCTGAATCACTTGCTCAAGTAGCCAAAGCTCTCCTTTCTGAGTTAGAGCCATCTGTTAAATGAAGCAGCACATATTTGCTCTCTATTAAGTTAAGCATCAGTGATCATCAGAGGGGGCAGGCTGAATTAACCTTCCTATTACCTTGAAGCTAACTCCTTTTATAGTGCACTATCTCAGCACGGGAGGGATCACTTCCACCGTGTCACTTTCATACTGTACAGGTGAAACTGACCCTTGTCACTGGCTGTTTTTATTATTGTTATCATTATTTAGAAGTAACATAGATTTTAATGACAATGAAACAGTATTTCAGCAACACAAAAATAACTGGCTACAAACACTAAATTACAAAATGAGGACTGTACATGATGTAGCTGAATTTGTCAGTCCTGATGGCCCAGACTTAGTAAGGCTTGTAATGGTCCAGAGGTAGCTGTTGTATGGTTCATTATTTTGTATTTTTCAGCATAAGACTGGAATAATAGCGAGGAAGGTGAGGGGTTTTGTGGTTAATTGAAGTCTCAGAGTAATCTTTTAGACAGGCTGATGTTTGTTTTTGTAAGAGAGTCAGACATCTGCCACAGGTGCTAAGGCTAGATTTCTAGAATCCCATTGCTGCAGGCTTTTATATGGAGTGATTTGATTTTCATTAGTATTCATCAATGGACATAAATGATCCTCAAAAACATAATCAACTCAGAAGTTAACATATGAAAGCTTTGTGTGGAAAAAACAAAAGGCATGTACAACATTTAGCAAAATGTACATATTAGTCAAATGACCCTAGATGATGTACATGAGTGAGAAAAACAGGGACACTGCTTTGCCAATAGGTTTATAAAAAGTGTGTGTTGAAGGTAACACAGTGATGCCAGGATGGAGTTGAGGTGGGACGAGCGAGACACAAACTCCTCAGTTAAGTGTGATAGCTTGAGACACCTGTCAATCAAGGTTTTCTCTCTTCAAAGCTGCTCTACTCAGTGTCATTATTTCAATACTTCACTGTTGTGCAGCTCATTGTTTTGGTATGGATGCACATGTTGCTCTTTGTCTTCTGGGTCTGTAAAAAGACAGTTGTTTTGCCCACATGTTCACCATATCAACTTCATACAGCGATAGCATGTTAGTAATTTGTTTACAGCTCCTTGTGAAGTTTAAGTAATAATATTCTCTTGGCAGGTGAGTGATACATTTTCAAGTTTGAGCTATTTTACCTATTGAGAAGTTGGTTGTAAGGGGGGCTGAATCTGGAGGCTTTTTAGCATTAGCTTCAGCATTTTACTCATTGTGGTTACTGATATATGTTAACAGTGATCTGATATGATGGATTGGTATAGGGATCAATACTGGCCTTATCAAGTGGTTTGGGTATCAGCCATAACATGACTGATTCATGTCATTATGAAGTGAATTGTTTCCAAGAGAGATCATATGTGCAGTGAGCAGCCATGGTTAGAATAGAAAATGTTCTCATAAGAATGCACCAAAGATGGTAGAGCTAGAGGCTGAAAAGCTTTGGCTACCTGGCTGGAGTCAGGCTGAGCGGGAGAGGAGTCCACAAAATCATTTTGTAATTCCTCGACCCAGGTCAGAGAATCCAGCAGGGAATTCTCTGGCACCTGCACACAGAGGCAAGTCAAACTTCTGAGGGCACTGAGTTTTGTCTGTGAAAGGAGGCTGAAATGAGGTGAAGAGGTGCACAGATGGTGGAATAGCCAAATAGGGAGCAGTGATCTGACTGAACTGTTTGATGTGATCACATTTTGATCTGATTAAAGCACAGGTTTTTGGAAAGCTATGTGTAAAAGCGCACCGCCACTTAGGGACAGGGAGATTAGCAGAAGATTACCTTTACTTTACCCGCACACTTGTCGTTAACTCCACGTTTCAGACTTTGCTTAGATGGAGCTGAGGGACGGTCCCTGCTGCAGTTTATGTGTAATGAGTAAAATCATAAAACAGTTCTAACAGTCAAAGAGCCAAAGGAGTCAGTGTTACTCTGTTTTGCATTTCTCGCTGCTCGGTTTAGCTCCAGATAGAAAGGCCGCAAAAAATATGCACAAGGTCAACTTAATATGAAAACACATCAAACTGTTTCTGCTCATATAAGCTTTGAAATTCACAACAAGGCCAGGAAATTATATTATGGAAGCGGCTGCCGATGAATGAAATACAACACTGCCACAAGCTATGGCTTCAAAAATCACCACAGAGTTGAAACCTCTGTGAGCTTCACAAGAATACTACGTGTTGCATGATTCTTGTGCTGAACTGTGTGACATTGTTCAGATGTTGCTTTTAATCAGCCATGCTCCTGTATATAATGAGAGAGAGAAGAAAGAATAGAGAGATGTAAAACCATTTTCTATCTGTGTTTTTCTTTGTCTAATGATTTTCTTTCTCCCCTGCTCTTTTTCTCTGCTGCAGGTGTTTGATGGATAAAGGCTTTGTGCGGATCGGGAAGTGGTTCTTCAAGCCACACGAACCGGAAGAAAAGTCTCTGGGCAACAGGTGAGTGAGTGTTCAGCGTGCACACTCGCACGCACTAGCACAGTCACATGCTGCCACTGAGCTTCTCCAGCATGAGGTTTCATATATGTTAGACTGTGAGAAATATATACTACCATAGTCCATGTGTGTGGGTGTACAGTATGTGTGTGCATGTCAAGGTGTGACACAGCCCGGCAGTGTGAATGGCTTTCATGTGATTCAGTATTTGCAGTGTCTCCTCTCCTTGATGTACCCTCAGCTGGCTCATGGTGTCAGACTGGTAAAAAAAAAAAAAAAAAAACAGGACAGTGAATGGAGGTGAGAGGTGGGTGCTGAGCTGAGTTGAGCTCTCACAGCTCTTGGAGAGGGTGGTTGTGTGTGAGTTATGTGTATGTGTGTGTGTGCTCATGCGTCAGTGTGTCATGCTGTGTAACTGTGTGGGCAATGTGGGAGACAGACAGAGAGACTGAAACTGAGTAAAGATGAGGGGTGGGTGTGATGACAGTAGCTTCAACTTGTTGCTTCAGCCATTATAGCTCCCACTCACAGCTCAGTCTGGCCACTTGAGCTTCTCCTGCTGGTGAGGACGCAGCATTCCTTACATCTCTAGCATAACAAGGCTCAGATGCTAAGTATTTGACTAAATGGCTCCAAGGAAACCACTTAGCTGTCAAATATCTCATTTTAGAAATCTGTTTGAATATTGCTCACAGGCAGCAAACACAAAAATCACCCATGTATTTATATTTACTTTGTAGGTTTTGAACTGGAAAGCTTTAAATTGCATTGTCATTCAAAATGTGGTGCAAATTAAGCGACACACAGGAAACTCTCACTCTGGAAAGTTGCTGACTCAAGTGCAGTCTGCTGTGATGTGCTGTAGCAAACCCGGGTTTAGCTGTTCAGAGCAGGTGGAAGTCCCTCAGTGAGACACGCTGCGTGACACAAGTGTGTGTCACTTGTACTGCATACTTATAGTGTTCTGAGACATACTGTGAGGAAACCTGCATTTTTTGTAACTAAGAGCAGTCTAATGTGAAATATACTGTGCACACAGGTGACAGATAAAACCCTGAATAAATGAGTGAATATGAGTGATGCTTTCTTACAGGATGCATTGAATTAGTATGAAAGGATGTGAGTTATCAGTCTAGAAGAAACATTACAAGTTCAGCATCAAACTTCATTTTTTTAATTTGCCAAGGGCTGTCTCCAGTGGTGGAAAACAACAGCAATTTTTTGGAAATCACTTCTTTTCTCCTGTTGAAGTTAGCATTTTAAACAAGCCGTCCAGCCTGTCTCGTTACTTTATGATGCTGAATCACTGTAGTGTAAGTAGCGCTGTTCAGAGTCCGTATTACAACCTCTTTCATAATACCTCTTTTGTCTATTGTAAACACAACTATGGCTGAAGCTCTTGTCAAGTGACCATCACCACTTCAGATTTTGCATTTACACCAAACCCTTTCACATTTTATCTCACACCCTCACTGGCCACAAAAGGTGATCCCAATTTCTAATTAGCATGGATATTTTTCTTTTCTTTTTGTCTTTATTTTAGGGGTTATGACATCTTTTACAGATCCTCTGTGTATCTCTGTGTGCGCATTTATTGGGCACATTATCCTGTTCGACAAATGGAAGTTGCTCATTAATTAGCCCATTGAAAAGGCTATGGCCTTACTTCTATGAGAACAAAAAAACATCCAAATATAACCAACATTACAAGTGAGTGTATTTAGGTATTTAGCATGCATGTGTGCATACACATGCATATGCATACAAACATATGTTGAGTACAGAGGCTCTGCATCTGAAATCACCCTCGGTGTCTGAGCATGTGCAGTGATTTACATGTCTGTGTCCCTTTCATCTTACATCATGTAATTCCTCATCATTTTGACTGCTCTGTATGAATATGTTGTCAGCTGGTACGCCCCCTGCTGAGCCAATTCGGACTTGTACTGTCTGTGAATTATTGAACATCCTGGAAGGAAAGACAGAGAAGGAGAAAAAGAAACAGAGAGAAATATTCCTGAACACGCAGACAGTAATGAATACAAATCTTACGTAGATGGCTGTGCTTGTCGTCTTTTTCTTTTTTTTTTTTGGTGTGTGTGTGTGCAACTCTGCAGCTGTTGCATGTGTCACAGTGTGTAAGTGAAGCATGACGGTTTTTCCTTTCACATATCTCCACTGCTTGCTTCCAGTGCATGTGCAAACACACATACAGTCATAAATACCCCCCCACAAACACACACACACACCATCCCTTGTTCCCAGAATAGCAGTGTTGCTGCACAATTGATAGTGTGAGACCTAAGAACCCCTGCAGATCCCTGGCCATCAGTGTTTTCATGCCATGAGGGAACATTGCTCAGTTAGGCATACACTGACCTCCTGCCTCAGCTCCTTTGTCTCAGCTTCGCTCCCACATTGTGCCTTTTATCCCCAACAGGGGGCGCTTTTGGTGCTAATACCCATGCCATGCCCCCTTACCCCATGCCAATTCCCGGCTCCTTGGCGCTGCTGCCTTTGTCAGGCTTATCTGGTGTTTATCTTGTATGTGTCCCCGGGCATGGCGAGGATTGGCACATCTAGGAGAAGATTCCCAAACCAACCTCCTCCTCCTCCTCCTCCTCTGCTGCTCAACCCCCCACTCCCCTACCCCTCCCTCAGCCCAGCACTCCTGCTCTCTTTGTGTCTGAATGGGAGGAAAGTACTCTGGGTTGGTAACGGATTGCATCAGACGCTGAGGGGAGTGAGAGAGAGAGAGGGAGAGAGACAGAGTTACAGGGATACAGAGGGAGTGTGAGAGAAGAGGCATGAGAGAGAGAGAGAGGAAGAGCAGGGAGGAGGCTCGGTGTGTGTGGTAGGGAGGTGGGGATCAGAGAAGGTGGGGGGTCATAAATTAATCATTACTAGAGACGGGTGAATGGATGTATTAGAGTCTCTCCCTCTCATTAGTTCAGTCAATTCTATGCATGCCAAGTACAGTTCACAGTATATTTGCTAATCTAGGTGCTCTCATTTGCATTCATGACCATATGCATAAACAATGTTCGTATTTTACAGCATAACAGAGATGTCCTCTGGTACTTGGCCATGAAACAAAAACAAGTTGCACTGCCTGTTTAAACGGCTTAAAAATCCCAGGAATCCTTACTTGACCTGACAGACGAGGTTTTTTTTTTAATATACTGCAAGTTCTCTCCTCTCCTCTCCTCTCCTCTCCTCTCCTCTCCTCAGGGACCAGTGACATTGAGATATTAGCCATCTCCTAGGCAACAGACATTTGGTGTTAGGCCACATGAACAAGGTCACAGAATCTCCAGAAATAAAAACAACAACAAAAAAAAATATGAAAAGCGCTCCCTCTTTTTTTCTCACCCCTGCTCCTCTATCATCCATCAGACCTGTGTGATAAATCTACTGATGCCACAATTTCTCGTTTATTTTTATTTGTTTTCACCATTAAAACGACATGTTAAATGAATATGTGCAAGCGAAGAGAGAGGCTAGAGGGGTACAAAATGTTCTCTGGTATGAAAAAAATCAAAATAGCTTCAGTTGTGTTTAATAATAAATATTAGACAGAAAATTATTTTTTTTAAAAAGGGTAATGAGCAAAGAATATATATAATTTTCAAAATTACACAGAGACCTAATTTTTGTCATATTGTTATGTTCGGCTTTTCCCCTGGGGCTTTTTGGGCTTTGAAAAAGTACAGCTCCCAGCAGTAATGAGTGAAGGAAAGAAAGTCACTCAGCCTTTGTTCCTCATCTTTATTCCAAACAATATGATATATTATATTGTTGTATTGCTGTGTGTTGCTGATGTTAACAGTTTAATAGATCAAAAAAAGATTTTTTTTAATCTTAGTGATAAATTATAGATTATAAAATAACATATCGTCAAATTAACATTTCTGTGTGAATATGTAAGATTGTGGGTGAATGGTGTAAGATCCCACCCATCGTGGTTATGAAGATGTTTTTACTTTACTATTTGACTGGTTATAATAGTGACTGAAAAGAAAGAGAGTGTTGGATTGATGGATGGAAATTTGCAGACTAACTGGCAGACCAGGTGGAGAAGGTTAAATGAGTTAGTGACTGAATGAATGGCGGACTGGTGGACTGACCAAAATACTTTGTGACTGGTTTGATGACCAGCTGAGGGAGACAGTCAGTTACTTTAAGAAAACTTTACACAAACTTGTATTTAATACCCCTCACCAGACTAAAGCAGTTGAGTAATTTGGCGGTTCTAAAATCTTATGACATGCAAACTATTATGTAAATAACACTGAAATATAGAGTGCGTGTGTGCAAGGAAAGGCAAAAAATAACGCTTGAAATGATCACCTTTGCAGTCACTGATGAATTAGACTATCATTAGAATTGTATGTGCCTCAGTCCATCAGTAGTAAAAAGGCCTTTATGGAGAAGTCACTGGAAGGTATTCTGTATTTAAATACAGCAGCTTAGATCAATAGTGGCTCATTAATTGACTGCATGCCCTGTGAGCCATAAAAATATATACAAATCTAAAAATAAAAATATAAGTACTACAGTTGAATGAGATAAAAGGTAAAAGTTCAGGACAGACACTCTTTCATTCAAAAGCTCCCCCCTTGTTAAATATTTGCTTTCCTAGAGAATTTGCATTTTCAACTTTGGAACATGTTGTTCTACATGTGTACGGAGCCTCCCTGGAGACAAAAAGCAGAGAACACGTGATTCGCTATCCCCCAGATTTCTAGTATTACCAGGTAAAAACACTGAGAGTGAGCGGAGAGAAAGAGAGAGAGAGAGAGAGAGAGAGAGAGAAGGAGGGAAGGAGGAGAAAAAACACATAGATCAATAGAGAGGACGGTGATACATCACAGCAACAGCCTACCAACAGACCCTTTTCCTCTTTTTTAATTAGGACCACAGATATGAAGGTAAAAGCCTGTGGTAGCACGCACTGATGCTCTTACTGAGGTTAGCGACTTTTTCTCTTGGCGGCAAGAGTAGCCCAGTGACTGTATTCATAGTTATTCTCTGCTATTTTTCTGCACTATCAATAAATCTAATTTCAGCTGCAGTAGACTAGTATTTTTCTGTGCTTCCTGCGCCCATAGAGAGGGCAATGAGTGTGCACGGTTTGTGTCCTTGAGCATGGCACCTTTTCATTGTGAATCCATATAAATAGTTGGAGCAGTGTTTGAGCGCAAACATTGTGATAGCAACACTGGCTAAAGCCACCCACTGGGGGCCACTGAATAATACATCAAGCTGACTGCATCCCCCTTATGCTTGTGTTAATAGTGCTGTGTGGCTGTGTGTTAGAGAAGTATATGCACACACGGGGGAATGTTGGGCCTCTGTAAATAATATCATAAAGAGTACGGTCTAGACCTGCACTATATGAAAAGTGCCCTTGGGTTACTCCTGTTATGATTTGATGCCATACAAATAATTGACTTGACTTGACTTGACCTGCATGACCCTGAGCATTATGCATGTTTTGGTAAGATTTGTTTGTATGGGAATAAACTTATTGTGCCAATACAGTGGAAGGGCCTTTGGAGCATGTGTACACATGCTGCTCACAAGAGCTTACAAGAGGATAAACATCCTCTACGCCACTCCACACACACAAGATCAGTGTCTGCATTCTTGTGTTTTCAAGAGATATGCTCAGATTGTGTGGGAAGGGTTAAACAGCTAGGAGGATGAAGATAAGTCATAATACTGCTGCTGTGGTGGCAGACAGAGAATTTAAGGTGCAAATTAAGCAGATTAATCCCCCAGATCTGAGAGAATCTAAGAAATTGCTATCATGCCTGCTTAGTGCATATGACTGTAGTTAATGATTTTTAAACACAGTTATCAGATCATGAGCTTTAGATGCCTATAACAGTGGAAACAGAGGCTTTGTGTGTCTCGCACACAGTTGTTTTACTGTTTATTCCTTTCCATCTCCTTTAATCTAATCTTACTTTATCTTTTTTTCCCCACTGGGTTAGACATGAGAGCAGCCCGACAACCAAGATAACCACTGTTATTTATGTACTGTGTGACACATTGTGTGTGTGTCAAGTCCACGGTGCTTGTCGGACACCAGCCAGCTCCCCTGCTGGCCGGGGTGGCTGGTCGCATTGTGACAGGGTGAAAAGACACATGTTGTCACATGAAACCAACACACAGTCCTTTTTTTCAGTGGCATTTAGACATGAATATGATCTATATATGTGTGTCATTATGATAACTGTGGGTTTTATGTGCATGCTTTTGTCTCCCTCTACATGCATGCGCTCACATATGTACAGTATTTTCACATTTACTCACATATGATACCCTAAATTTAACTGATTTAATGTCATGTAAGTGTATGCACATGCCATACACACACACACACACACACAGGACAGCATGTAATGTGTCTGTGTGTTCTCCAGCTCTACATTCCCTGATTGATTTCACCATAAAATTGTGCTCAGTAGCCACCCATTAAAACTCTGATCTCATCGATATGTGTGCAGCAATTGCAGTGCGTGGCACTGAATTATTCACCTCCTCTTCTTGTTCCCACACTCGTTTTCCTCTCACTCCTCATCTTATACTGTATCTTTCATTCCTTGTCCTCCTAATTTCCTCTCTGTCCTTCTATTTTCCCTTTTCGTCTCAGTCTTATTTCAGCATTTCCTTCATTTTTTTTCTACCTCTAGTGCTCACTCTGTCTCCATCGCTGCCTTTCCTTCCACGCTGCTCTTCCTCCTTTTTTCCTCCTCTCACTCTCACTCTCACTTCTTTCTCTCAGCCACCCCCCCTTCCCCTCTCTCCTCTCTCTATCTCTCTACAGGACTGTCAGCCCTGAGGCGAGTCTCAGCCATCACTCCTCTTCATTTATTAATACCTGTACTCATACAGCCCAGCACACACAGCTGCCTCACATCTCTGCCCGCTGTTCTCACACACACGTACACACACACACACACTTGCCGACTGCACAAATGTCCCGGAGGATGCAAGAAGCCCAGTGTGTCCACACACTCACACCCGCTTACTGTGCAGGAAAATGCCCTTTGTAAAAGGACAGGGAGCATCAATCTCCCAGCTGCGTCAGCCTACAGTTTGATGCTCTTTTCGTAATTCAGCTTTTCCCCGACTCACATTTAATTGCACTTTATTGCAGTCATAATAGATCTTAGATCATAATTGTTGCACATTAGTTACTGGTTAGACTAATTGCCTGTATAGTTTATCAAATGTAATTGTTTACCCAACTAAAGTTTCCCTCTCACACAATGTTAAATGACTTAATCAGAAGCCTTTGTTGGACTTTGCTTTGTAACGACATACATGTATCAGGTAAAATTAATTGATAGCATCATGGTGAACAATTATTTATCAGCACACAGTCAGTTCAGGCTGAAATACCGAGGGATCCAGGCCCTAATTCTGTTGGATGACTGCCTGATTTAAAACAGAGAAAGATACAAACAGAGCAGAGATGATTTCCAACTGTGATTCCCTGCTATCTGGCCAGTGCTGCGTTTTTTATGAGGGGTCTCAAGGGTATAGTGTTTTTGTACGCACATCAGTCCCAATCAGTATACACACATCTCATAAAAATATATAATAACAATATAAACAGAATCATCAACACGAGAGGGAAATAAATTCTAATGGATGCTTCATTTCACAGTCTTATATAATATGCGCAGGGCAGGAAATGCAGGCAGAGCAGAAAGTGTAACGTAGTGAAATCCAGGAAATCAATCAGTCAGTCAAACAAATAGTCAGTTGACCAATGGAAATAAAGAAAACATTAAATGCTTCCTAACTTACTTGTCTTAAGTATCTTAAAGTTGTATTTATCTATGTTGGTTCATGATTTTACACTCAGAGGATAATTGGAGCTTTTGCTTAAATGTAGATCGTGGTTGTTTGTGCATGTGCATATGGCAGTTATTTGGACTGAGTTGCAGCTGTTCCTCTGAGCTTCCCTATGCAGCTATATATAGCTCTTCTTATGGTGTAATGATGCACTGAAGACAAGGTTGGAGGGCAGTGACATTGAAAGCATTTTGACTCATGTTTTGTAGAGATGTGAATTGTGCAGATGATGGACTAGTGCTGTGTATGTGTGTGTGTGCGCGTGCGTGCCTGTAGGTGTGAAGGCGACATGTGCTCGTGTGCCTGTTTGTTGCAGGCTTGTGCATGCATATGTATGTGCTTTTAGCTCTGCTCTTCCTCCTGTGATTGTGCAGACCTGTGTTCAAACCACCTGCTGTTATGAGGGTATGTTTTTTTTTCTCTGCCAGCATCAGGAATGTTTATGAAACAGAAAAATTGGCCTCCTCTCTCTTCGGGTGCGTTCAGCGCCATCTGGAGGCCGTCACGGCTTAACACCACAAGATATTTGGCCTCCCTCGTGACTGTGTTTAGTTCTGCCCATGAGTGACTGTGGAACTGGCCATTTTATTGAATTTGATGATCCATTACGGCTCAAATAGAGGTCCAGCTCCCTCAGGGCAAAGGAGATATTGCATAGGCAGCAGGGTAATCACAAGGAGATTACACTACCTGCTGACTTTATTGTCAGTCTGATATATATAAACCAAGGTGGTAAGGAGCTTTATAGATTAAAAATATACATCAGTGAAGCCGTTAATGATGTCCAGCCCGCCCACTGGTATATAGATTGCAATAAGGCCCCAACAATTACTCCTCTGTGATTAAAAAAAAAAGAGCGATGTGTGATGAACTATGTCTGGGCTGTGTAATAAAGAGAGCGCTGCATATGTAAACATGTAGTCACTGCAATCAGTCATAGGCAAATGAGGATTTATACCAGCAATAAGGAGCCTATGTGGGAAATGATGAAGATGATCAATGTAGGTAGAGATCTGCAAGGCTTTTACAAAGACACATTCTGAGTATGTTCTCTAAATTGCTATTTGGAGAAAAGCACTCATCATCTGTCATGCTGCTGCCTGAGAGACAGGCATATTCACATTGTACATTTGTTTTTCAATAGATTTGATTAATGGGTTTATTAAATGATTAAATGTAATTTCAATTCAATTTAAAACTCTATTTCATTATGTTGTGTAGGTTTACTCACATGCAATTAAAATGGACAAAGAGAGCAGTGTGTGTTTTACAGAGCAAACCCATATTGACATTTAATTTGTTTTTATGCTGCACACAAGCTGAAGCTCAGGGGGATTGTTTCACATCTTTCTATGATCAGCTCACAGCGCGCACACATGAGATATTACACCACATCCCTGCACTTTTTCCGTCCTATCTGTGGTGTCATGATTTAAACCTTTGCTGTCTTCTGTCCCTCTTCTGCCCCCCACCCCCCAGTGAGCACCTATCATGTTCCTTCTCGTTCTTCCTCCACGGGGAGAGCAACGTGTGCACGAGCGTGGAGATCGCCCAGCACCAGCCTGTATACCACATCACAGAACACCACATCCGCCTCGTGCAGACCTCCGTCACACCAGTGCAAGGTGATACCACAAACCCATTGTTTTTGTCTATGGTTAATGTACACAGAACAAAACAAAGACTGACGTTGAGTAAGAATGCATTGCAATGACGTACAAACGGAAATGTGTTACACAACTAATGAGCATGTATTCAGATTATTGACGCCAGTAAAACAACATTACTATATTATATAAATACTCCATTACAAGTAGAATTCTTGCATATAAAATGTTACTAATTGTTGTTATTACTTATATATCAATATGTTAAAAAAAAACATGCTGTTGTAGTTGGTCAAGGTGGAGCTACCTTCAACTTTTATAAACTCTTGTGCATGTTTTGTTAGGATTTTTTTTTTCCTGAAAACTATAGTAGACTATAGCTGCTAGTCTGCTAATGTGAGATTATATGAGAAATAGAACTGAACTGTATTGTATTGAATGTGAGTGAGTACAAGTTCCTCAAAACTGTGCTTGAGTAAATGTGCTTTGTAAGATTCCAATAGTAAAAGTCAGTTGAAAATTTATATAAGCTCTCTCTCATACTCATAACTGGCTAAAACAGAAATACTGGCAATCAAATTATTAAATACAGTGTGGTTATTAGAGGCAAAGTTAAGGAAACCTTCTGCAAACTCACTGTATTTTCCTTTCAGCTCCTATGTATCTTTGCTGTGCATTATAATAAAATTCAGTAACTTTGATTAAACAGCCTAAGGTTACAGTATGCTTTGCACCCTCCCTTCTTCCAATCTGCTCCATCCATCTGCAGTGATCCTGAGTCCATACGGTCTGAGTGGCACTCTAACAGGTCAGGCCTACAAGATGAGTGACCCAGCAGTGCGGAAGCTGATGGAGGACTGGAGCTACTTCTACCCTATGGTGCTCCAGCAGAAAGAGGGAAGTGGAGAGAAGGAAAAAGAAGAAGCGAGCCAGGCCTATGACCGCAACTGTCATGTGGCAGTGGAGGTCATTGTAGGTATGGAATAAGTGAACGTGTTTGGTGGAAGGTATCTCTAAGGCATCTCCAGTGGCAGGATTTACTGCTTTATGGAATTTTTATTTTTATCCCATCCAGTATTCAGACATGTTCTGTATATTATATAGCAGTACATAATGATGCTGGAGATCTTTCCAGCAAGAGAAGAGCAATAAAAACACATTAGACCACAGTGATGTTGCTCTGCTAAAGCAAACAGTGAGGCATCAACATCACATTGATTACCCCCGGTCTCCATGTAGACTCCCAGGCAGTTTTAGCTGAGGTATTAGCACATGGGGTGCCATTGAAGTGTATTTTTACTGCAGTGATCCTCATAGTCTTTTAGTACATCTCAGAGCAGAGGAGGGGAAATAACTGGAAGGGAGGACAGAAAGGGAGAGCGAAAGGAGGAAAGACGGGGAGGAATGATAGGGAAGTCTTGGTAAAAGCTGCAGGGAGTTACTCTAAGAGCTTTGTCTAATCAGCCTGATCCCACAGCATTGGTTTGACCTGATTATAATCAAAACTTCCATGGATACCAGTGGCTTTTACATCTAAAGAGGGAAGCCTGTGTAGTCTCTGCTGCCTGAAATTAAAGTCGAGATGTGAGTGGAAAGGGATTTAAGATGATATGTTTTATATGAGCAGTGAGAGAAAGTGTATGATTATATCAGTGGATGAGAAGCAAGTGCATCGCATATACTACATAGCTGCAGCACTTGCCACCAGTTATTGGGAATGTCTGGAGCATATGCGATTTTCCTCAGCAAAATATTAATGAGTAGAGAGGTTGATGAGTGTGACATTATCTTTAGGCACAATTTTTTTCAATAAACCTCGCAGTTAAAAGTGAGCGGCAGCCATCCTCCTGTTTCATAATAATATAAATAATGTGCTTCTTTTTTTAAATCTTCCTAGGTGGAGTGAGGATGACCTACCCAGCTGCTTTTGTGCTGATCGCCCAGGGGGACCTACCGGTGGAGCAGCCTCCACCTGTTCCTGCAGCTCAGGGCCTCAACAGAGAACCGAACCACTGCAGCGTGCCGCTCACACCGCCAACGTCACCGGAGCAGCCCTGCTCAGGTAACAAATATGCACACAGGCACCTTCCTGCATGCAGACAGAGGACACTAGATACCACATTTTATATACATGTTGACACGTTGAAATATTGCAGAGACAACTATCTGTAATGCACTGATTTAAACCATATAACAGATAATCTATCATTACCATTTATTACTCAGCAATAAACTATTTGAAATCATTGATGTTTGACAAGTAATTGCTGGTAATCCTCAGTTAATGCTATTTGTATATTTGTATTTAATACTAACAAATAGAAACATATTATAAATGAGTCACATTTATTCCTCTGTAAAATTAGGAGTTGTACTGTTTTTTTACTTATTTCACTCTGTAAACATGGCAATTAGTAATGTCATCTGATATAAACAGAATGCAAATATAAATTTTGTGAAATACCACAAATTGGTTTTATCAGCCTGATCATGAATTTACACATTTTTTATTTGACTTAAGTTGTGCATATCCATAAACAAACATGAAAATGGTGTTTGGTGTTTGGAGGAGATGGAGAATGGAATAAAAAGTCATGTTTGAAATATCACAAATCTAATTGTCTTTAAAAATCCTGTGCTCAGTCCTGTGTTATGACATCTGTTCCACCTCTTGCCTTTTCAGCGGACAGTGGCTTTGTGACATCCGTCTCCAGTGTTCCCACGCCAGACAGCAGCATGGGAGTCACTAGCATCAGCCCAAAGCATTCTGGGAAAAAGCTTACCTGCCAGGTGGTCCATCAGGCCTGGAGGGAGTGTTATCTCAACCAGCCTCAACATGTGTAAGTTTAACCATCGCCAAGTTTGTCTCCCCTGTTTCGGCGTGATTATTATTATTGAAGTGCAGTGATGCAGTTGAGCCGGTGCCCTCACGGACCTTTTTATTCCCCCGCAGGCAGAATCTGCCATCTGATGTGACGCCTAAGAAGGAAGTGCCAAATGGAGTTACCACGTGGGACTTCAACGATCTGGGAACGAGAGTGCCCTGCAGCTGCTCCAGGTACCACAGAGCTGCAGCCAAGCTGTTCAATATTGGTGTTGTACTTACTGTACATGTACAGTATCTGAGCCGTGTTTTCATGTTTATCACAAAAGATATATTTAGATTAAAAGCCTTTTGTAAACTGAATGCTCCAATTAAGGATTTTATAAAACTTAGGTCAACATAACATACAGCCTCAAGTCAGTCACAAGTTTCAGATCATAGTCTAATAGTAAATAAGCTTAAAGACCGTTACTGTTCTGCAGAAAATAAATAATGCTTTGTCGCAAGCTTTTATTATGAAAACAATACATGACAGCTGTCTAAAAAGACATTGCTAGCTAAGGTGAATTAAGTTGAAGATTTGTCAACTCAAGGCCTCCCATTACTGTGGTACTGAAGCAACAGCTCTCTAATAATTTGATTAGCTAATATTTTGCTCCTCAGGGACAATAATAATGGAAAAAAGTCTCATTAAAAACATACAATAACACGTTTAAAACAGGTTCTTCATTTTTTCATTGTAATCTAGGGTATAGTTTTTTTAAACTTGGTTTTTCTTGACTTTGCTACAGGTTGAGGCAGCAGAAACTGAGTCTGACCACCACGTCCACTGCCAACACCCAGACTAGTGCCAATCCAGCTCAGTCCGCTGGCCCGTCATTATACCCTCCCTCCCAGCCCAAACACAAGACCAGTGACAAGACAGAAAAGGCTGACAAACAGTCCAAGAGGCCAGCCATGATCCCCTTCCACCACCGTCTATCTGTCACGCAGGAAACCCCTCTGGAACAGGACTCACCAGGAGGGCCGCAGCTTGGGGGTCTCGTGCCGCTAGAGCCACCCATGGAGCCTCTGGCCGTTCTGCCAAGTTGCAAGTACCCGAAACCACTCTCCAGGAAAGCCCCCGAGTCCCTCCTCCATTCACCGATGTCTCCGCTCCCGCCTACACTCAGCCCACACCCCCGGGTGCAGGACCCAGAGGTCCTGGATGGCCCCGTGGACATGCCTGTCTGTCCAGATGGAGCCTCGGGGCTGGGGGTGATTACCAGCGAGACAGCTGTGTATACAGCTCTTCTGAGGCAGAGGGAGAGTGGGGCCGGCTGGTGGAGAGGATTCAGGACTCCCAGAACTGATAAGACTGACTTCAAACCCCCTGAACTCCCCACTGATAAATTAGAGGAAGTGAAGACAGAGACATCCACTGAAGGAGCTCCACTAAAGAGGTAGGAGAGAAACACAATAGCAGTGTCATGCAAAATGTTTGCTGCAGTTGAGAGAGGAACAACAAGGAGTGGAGCAGCTAAAAATATAGAGATTCTGGGCTTCCGAAAATACTGGGCAGTGCTACCTGAGCCAGAATCATATTAGTGGGGATTTGTTGGGATTTAGCACGCTTATCAGGTAGCACTACATGAGCTACAGTGTATGAAACATCAAATGAAAGAGTCTGAGTTACACTGGAAATATGAGATTAGATATGAGATATGAGGACACAAAAGAAAACAGGACAGAGAGAATGAGCTACTACTACTACTGCCACAGAGTAATTGATCACATTTGTCTCTTTTGTTTCTTCCAGACTATACACACAGACTCACAAGAGATTTAAAATCTCAGAGGAGAGGGCGAGGGACCACATCCACACTTTGGGCCTTTTCCAGCAGCCTGTTGTGGAGGTACTGCGGGAGCCTGGGGATGATCCTTACGACTTTAAGGAAGGAGACATCGAGTACACTTTCTCTACTTCAAAGAGATTAAAGGGCCAAGGGCGAGAACCCAGCAAGAAGGCCAAGGTAGGACAACACGCAGTTTAAAAACGCAATACAGTCATATTTAAGATGGAGAAACATTTAAGAGCGACTGTCAAATCAATTTTTTATATTGATATGGGTCACATGAATACTAGAGTCATAGTAATGAAAGAATTATCACCTGCATTTCCCCTCAGATTTATAGCTTTTCATAGTGACTTTCAGCTCATTGTTTTGGTTGGTTTTCTGACCTGCAACTTTACTGTTTTGATCACCAAATGCAGACAAATCGGACTGGACAAAGTTAGTGACTAGCTTGTGAACATATTAGAGCATTTAGTAGCTAAAAAGACAAATATTTCCCTCAAAAGTTTGTAGGGCAACAAAAACAGAACTAAGAGACAGTGAATATTAGATTTAACATTTGCCAGTAGGCCATAGACACAGCAAATTAATGCTAATGTTGCTCCATAACTGCTAGATTTACAAACTGATAACTATTTGTTAACACATTAGCCATATCCACTTAAAAGGTGGTGATGTTTCAGTGCTCTGCTCACAGCTTGTTTCTGCTGCCCTCATGTGGCCAAAAACAATCATAAATTGCAGATTTAAATACAAGTACTCTTATATTGCGAAATATACATTTGTCAGTAAATGGGTATTTTCAATTTGTGCAAATGTAGTTTTTGACCTCGAAACAAGGACATTGTCTTGTCTTTGTGCTGCAAACTGTGGCACAAAATGTTAGAATGTCACAGTGGTTGTTTAAAGGCTTTTCTAGGCTCTTCACTGAGAAATTGAAGGAATTGAACTGAGAATATTCATATTTTCTTTTGATTCATCCACTAGGGAGAAGAAATCACCAGCAATGGAGCACTGCCTGATGGGAAAGATGCTATGTCCATTTTTAACTCAGCCCCAAAGTCAGGTGGGACACAGCCACTGCCCTCGACATCATACAGAAATATACAACAGTATATCGAGTGAAATACATTTAGCATTTTTTGAGAGTGCAGTGTTCCATGAGTAATTTTTTGAGCTGTTGTTTCTTGTTGTTTTAGATGAATCAGGTCAGGATGATGGAGCTGCCAAAGCCAATCCTTCCCTGACCAGAGAAAAAGATCTGGTGGTCAACATCTCTGATTTAGACAACATATTTGATGAAGATGAGGAAGAGTTGGGGGTGAGACATCATGTATTGTGTTCTTATACATACATAAATTGACTCTTACACAGTTGCATTTCTAGCAAACATACTGTAATCAGTGCAGGAGAGAAGTAACTGTTTTTCAGTTAAAAGATTTAGGGGAAACACAGGCACTAAAATTAGGTCTTAGTATAATTTTCCCATTACCTTCTTTGTTTTATGTTTCAATATTCTGAAGCACAGAATATTGCATTGAATAAAACTGATCCTCTAATCTTATGTGTAATAATTTGTAGACTGTTTACCCCAATCAGCACACAGCAAAGCTGCCAGTGTCGACAGAAGATCGCCCTCTTGGGAAAGAAGGGAGAGTTGCAGTACCTTATCCATCAAGTGAGTCACTTTGATGCGTGTTTAGTTGGAAAATCTTGATTAAATACACTTCAGTGGCACCTTTACATATGACCACTGCATTCATATCTCTCTAAACTACAGTGCCTCTTCATTTCTTTCTCCATTTCTGTCTCCTTTCAGCAGTAGCAGACCTCCAGCGGATGTTTCCCACCCCACCTTCTCTAGAGCAGCACCCAGCCTTCTCTCCCATCATGACGTATCGTGACACCCCGAGCCAAGAGCCGCCTGCGCCCAGCGGAGCAGCTGACCACCTGCCGCCTTTAGCCTCCACGCAGCTTACTGAATACAGGATGGAGATGGATGAGAGTATGGCCAGTCCCAGGCAGGAGGATATCAAGGTGAGGAAACAACGCCTTATTAACAACACGTATAGCAGCATATTTAGTTTGAGTGGATAAAATTAGGATGTGAAGACGATAGATTGTTGGTTAATTATTTTGACTAATCCACATAAAATTCAGTCATAAAGGGGAAGTCAGTGCAAGCACTTGTTGACTGACTGGCAGCCTGCTACTCAGCAGCTGGTCATGCTCACATATCATGTTGGAAATTTTTGCTAATACCTGCAGCTCGCTAATTAAGCATCTCCATGTTGTGAGTCAGACATCTGTACCGACTGCAGGCTCTGTGCGCTGGGAAATGCTAATTATAGTAGAATGCACTTAGCGTCCACTATTAGGTGCATCTGCTTGTTAACACAAACAACCAGCTCCTCTAAACAACAAGCAATTTTTCAGCGTAGCTCAACATGCAAACAGGATTGAAAGGTTTAATTGGTGAGATCTTTGTAACTTAATGACAACTGAGGCTACAGATGCGATGGATTTTCATTGTATTGTAATGCTGCCTCTATCATTTACAGAGTGTTATGCAGTAAATAAGAAACATGTAATCAGCACTAATTGATTTGGGGAATATCACCATGTAAATGAGAGCGGTCAGAGGAGGTTTTTCAGTTGGCACATAAACACTGAAATTTGAAACTATAAGAGTCTATAAGTCATTTGGTTAAAGCAGATCTTGCTTTATTTTGTGATACTTTGTTGGCGAGTTTGATTCAGTTTCAAACAAATATGATTTTTACACAGAATAAATCACTATACCTAGGGGAAAAAAAAACAATGACTTTGTCCTACTGGCAAATATTGCCTGTGTAGCCAAAGCATGAATTGCTTATTGCTCTGTGCCATAGACGCTCCATTGCGTCAATGAGCCACACTATAGCACTGGGTTATATGATCCTTTATTATGACGAACATGGGTGCTGTAGCTTATTTTAGTATAGTTAGATTTGATGACAATAAGATAAAACAGAGTTGCGCAGTGGAGTGATGCATCCAATAACATAGCTGTTCATGTTAATATATTCTATTTACTACTCACTCTACTGTCCCCATGTTACTAAATGACAAACTTAATTTTTTCCTCCCGATCCAGCCACAAATAGGCTCCTCCATGTTTGCTCCACTATCTTGCCTGCCCAGCCAGAGTCTACAACCACTCAAGATTCCAGAACAATGTTACTACCGTCCATCCTGGGCCCTCATGCCCAAAATGGAGCATTTCCCAACAGTCATGCATCCCCAGAATACCACTTTCATCAAGGATGGATACACGTGAGTAGTCAGCTATCACAAGCATTTGTGACTAAGAGCTCTCAAGATGTTCAGATGTGAGAAATTTATGTTACATGTTATATAATGTTATATTTCCTTATTTTTAACGCTTTTAGGAGTATGTAGTTTCTGAAACATACATGTGTGTGGTTGACTTTTTAGTCCCACTACAAAGAGTGACAGCTCTAAAGATGGTAATATCAGTTGGTTCAAAGGATTATGCTTTGTTTGGGTGAAAGGAGCAGCATGACCTTCAAGAGTTGCTCCCCTGGAGAGTTTGAATAATCTTATTTGTTTTTGTGTTTTCCAGAAATATCCCCAGTGTCAACACCCTCACAGACCAGGAGTATGGCCAGATGAGCGCCACCACTGCCTCTGTGAGCACCACTGTTGGTATCCTCCCATCTCCTGCCACTCCCCGCTTCTCTGTGCCCACTCCACGAACCCCTCGTACACCAAGGGGTATTAATGCTGCAAGCTCCGGGCAGGGTTCAGTGAAGCAGGATGGTACTGAGCTTAGCTCGCCAGCCTCCACCCCTTCCACCAGCTTGCCTCTCAGCTCTGTGGAGCCCCTAGCTCGCCCGGGACCCTCCCTTCCCGAGGCCCACAGCCTGTATGCTATCCTCCTGCTCTCAGACTCTGTCCTCAACGTCTTCAAGGATCGCAACTTTGACAGCTGCTGTATCTGTGCCTGCAATATGAATGTCAAAGGGGCAGATGTGGGGGTGTATATCCCCGATTCCACCTGTGAAGACCAGTACCGCTGTATGTGTGGCTTCAGCGCCATAGTGAACAGACGGCTGGCCCACGGCACAGGCCTCTTCCTGGAGGATGAGCTGGATATTTATGGTCGGACTTCCGAGGTAGGCCGGGCAGCTGAGAGGAGGCTGGCTCTTTGCCGGCGGGACCCAACCATGGGAGACCCCAGGGCCAAGCGGCCTCAAGACGCAGCCCCAGCCTCTCCGTCGGTCATGATCCTTCTGCAGGAGCAGTGCTCTCAGCCCATTTCCTCCCTGGCGTCGCTGCATCTCCCTCTCAGCTGTTCCTGCCATGGCCGCAAGGGGGCACTGCTCCAAAGCTGGATGTCTGAAAAGCAGTGGGCAGATGGGAGTGATGCCTGTGTGGAGTGTTACAATGCCTTGGAACAGGGGCTGCAGTATGTGGATAACCCCACAGGAGGGAAAGTAGATCCAGCTGTTGTCAGAAGTACAGCTCTGCATTCCTGGCCTCACACTAATGGTAAGAGGCATGATTTATTTGCAGAAGAAGGGATCTGAATGATATGCCATAAACTCCCATAAATCAAGTGCTTTGAGAATATTATTTTAATGTGTGCGTAGCTGCTTTTGTGTAATCTAAAATATATATAAATGTGTTTTATGTGTGTTTGTTTTTTTGTGTATAGAATCTTGTTAACATGTGTGCATCTGTTCATGTATCCTTTTGTGTGTGTGTGTACTCGTGTGTGTGTCTCTGCTGATCTCCACAGTGGTGGACATGAGCATGTTGTCGTCCCAGGATATGGTTCGTATGCTGCTGTCTCTGCAGCCTTTCCTGCAGGACGCCATCCAGAAGAAGAGAACAGGACGGACCTGGGAGAACATCCAACATGTTCAGGGTCCGCTCACCTGGCAGCAGTTCCATAAGATGGCTGGGAGAGGCACTTACGGTGAGTCAATACATCAATACATTCTTTATTCTTATGCAGAACATGTTACCTGTAATACTATAAATCTCTGAAGTGATAACCTGGAATTCACAAGGATGTCTTCATTGGATTGTACTAAACTAAAAATGCAACTATTTCTATTTTTTTAAGGTTCGGAGGAGTCACCAGAGCCTTTGCCCATCCCCACAGTGTTACTGGGCTATGACCGAGAGAGGGACTTCTTGGCATTGTCTCCTTTAGCACTACCTTTTTGGGAGAAGCTGCTACTGGAGCCTTATGGGGGGCAGCGGGATGTGGCCTACGTGGTGCTGTGCCCCAACAGCCCCTCTCTGCTGGCCGCAGCCCGGGCTTTCTTCCAGGAGCTCAGCGCTGTTTACGAGGTAGGAGAGCCGTAGAATTTCGACACGTATTTGGGTAAAGATGGTCAGTATTTAATCATATTTAATTATTGGGAGAATTGACAGTAGCACTGACTCCTGTTTCCAGACGTGCCGCCTTGGGAAGCACCGTCCTCTGGCCAAGGTGTCCAGGGATGGCCTTGTGCGTGTGGGTGAAGATGTGGAGCCAGAAAAGCTGGAAGAGGTGGATGTGGACCAGTGGATGACTGGACCCTGGGCCGGACAGCAGCACACCGACAACCTCAGCAAACTTAAACTTTACGCTTATGCCTGCAAGCAGCAGCTGGGTGAGGATAACCTAATCCATCTGATATATAATATAATATAATATAATATAGACACTTCCATTGCACATTTTTTTCTGTTATCAGTGTATGGATATTAACATCAATTCATGAAAGGCTATTTTTTATCCTTCCTCAGGTCCCCAGCTGTCAGCCCTGCCTCTGGACAGCAGTCTTCTGCTGCCTCCCAAAGCCCAGCCTCCTGCAAACAACACATCTTCAGCCCAGCCTGCCTCCTCTGGGCAGACTCAAGCTTGGGCTCCTGACGGAGAACAAGCTCAAGGTACTGTCAGTTCGGCCAACGCTCCGACCCCAACTGGAGCGACCTCAGGCCAGACAGGGGAGACAACCCAGGGGGGAACCAGCGATGCTAAGGGGACGTCTAGTGCCACACCACCAGCTAACACACCAGCAGAAAACCCTGAACTGTAAGAGCCGTTTTTGTTTTTTTGTTTTTTTTGGGGGGGGGGCAACCTCATCTCAAATGTTGTTCCACACATTTGAACCTGTCCAATTTCTTTCCTCTCTCGCTCTCTTTCAGGACTTCTGAGCAGTCTAGAATTGGCATCCCCACTGTGGCAGACTCAATGGACAGCCACACCAACCCACCAGCTATCGTCATTTACATAGTGGATGCTTTTCTTAGCTCAAGTGCAGTGAGAAGTGAAGGGGGAGAGGAAGAAGAGGGTGACGAGGTAGAGGCAGGTAGCATTTGGCTACTTGGGCTTCTTCGCTGCTACACGGAGATGCTACAGACTTTGCCTGAGATGATGAGACCTGCACTGGTGCTACAGGTACAGAGATTCAGATTCACACTGGATAGGAATAAACAGAATTTACTCTTGCTTTTGCAACCATCTTCATTTCTTATCTTTATCTTATGTAGGTGGTGTCATGCCAGTATCTTCTCCAGCCAGCCAGTGGGGAGAGTCACTTGTATCTGCAGCACCTGCGCTCCCTGGCCTTCTCTTGTTATTCCCAGTGCAGACGTCTGCTACCCCAGCAAACACACATCAAGTCCCTGACTGGCTTTGGACCAGTGTCCACTGTCAATTCTGTACTCAGGAGTCCAGAGGTAAGCATGAAAATATAGTCACTGATGTAGTTGTACATATAGATGCTCATGCCTTTGTTATTTTACTTTTCAACCTTTGAAATCTGAATTTCCTCCTCCAGCATCCCAGCCCACTGCAACTGTATTCTCCTCCATTCATCCTTGGTCCGACCCGTCCCAAGCAGCCAGAACCGGGAGAGATTTGGGCAGAGCTCCCTCCCAAATACAATGTGCTGTTTGTTGGCTACTGCCTATCACATGACCAGCGATGGATCCTGGTGTCATGCACTGACCAGCAGGGAGAACTCCTGGAGACCTGTATTATCGACATTGATGTTCCTAACAGGTAAAAAATGGTTGTTTATGGCCTTAAACCTGTAGAGAGCTGTCCTTTTTGAACTTTTCTACTTTTGTTTTTTCCCACAACAAGACATACAGTGCTCCGGTTTTTTCACATATTTCATTGTTTTGTGTTTTTTTTCTTACTTAAGAGCACGACAGCCCAAGGTTTCAGCCAGGAAGATGGGACTTCAGAAGCTGTGGGAGTGGTGTATTGGCATCATCCAGATGACCTCACTGCCATGGAGGATTGTGATTGGTCGATTAGGCAGACTGGGGCATGGGGAGCTAAAAGGTGAGTGACAGAAGAAACCAGGCTCTTCTTGTTACTTGTCTAATGCAAATAAAGTCTTAGTTCATAATCACTATAATCACTTTGTTTCCCCAAGTGCTGCACACTTGCGTGAATGTATCTTATATCTCACTGCCAACTCAGTTCCTTGAGTATTCGTTTGGAAACATCTACACATAAGGTATGCTCTATTATGTTTGCCTTTCGTCTCTTACTGCTTATAAGTCAAGGCAAACTCATCTCCTCAAAGGATGCTGGGATTCCTGTAATTCGAAAGAGACTTAGCACCTTCCTGTATCTTTATTTACTCAAACACTATATCTGGCTATAAGCAAATACAAAGCCATGGCCAACTCCTTTATATTCACTTGTGGTACATAGAGTCCTGGGCAAACACAAGTGTAACACATATTTGTGGCAAACCGTCTTTTAATGTATTATATAGTTGTTCAATCATTTGTTAGAGTCAGTTCTCATTTTTTATTCTCATTTTATGTATTTTGGTGTCTTTTATTTTTCATCAAGAATTTTATCAACAGATAAAATTAACTGGGGAATGATTTTTTTTTTTTTAAAGATGATTCAAAAGACTTTTCATATCTTTGTCCCTCTTCCTCTGCTTTTATTTTGTTCTGTTTCTTACGCACGTGCACCTCCCATCCTATCTCTCAACTAGACTGGAGCTCGCTCCTCGGAGAGCATTCCCTCCATTCAATAGGGCGCCAGCTGAGGGAGGCTTGTCGAATGTGTGGGATCTCAGCTGCTGACTCTCCCACCATTCTCAGTGCCTGCCTGGTAGCCATGGAGCCGCAGGGCTCCCTCGTGATCATGCCTGGTTAGTAGTCCCTCCATTTCGTCTGTCAGAAATGATGGCTATGGCTATAATTACGGTGACAGTAGTTTTGGATATTGCAGTAAACCAGAATTAATATAGATTAGTTTCACATTGGCAAGACAGACACCTCACCTCTGCTGTGTTTCTGTATGTGTATGTCCAGACGCAGTGACCATGGGCTCAGTGTTTGGACGCAGCACTGCTCTGAACCTGCAGACCTCGCAGCTGAACACGCCTCAGGATGCTTCCTGTACACACATCTTAGTCTTCCCTACTTCTGCCACCACCCAGCTGGCACCCAGCTCCTACCCTACAGAGGACAATAATGGTAACGACTGGCAGGATCAGGAACAAAAAATGGCCTTAAAAATGAACTTAAAAATGGTTTGGATTTATTATTTTGTACCAGCAGGGGGTATCTTTGTGCTAAGTTATCTCTACCAACATCACCGTCTCAGATGGCTTGTGCAAAAAATGATGAAATTCCAGATCTGCACTACATTGTGCTGTGTTCTAAAGATGGGAATATTAATTGTGGGAAAAAGACTAGAGAAGTGTCATTGTTGTATTTTCAAAGTTTAATCAGGGCTGTGCTGTCATTCAGAACTCTCTGCGTTTTGTCCCTCAGATGACATGTTTGATTTGCCCTTCCCTGATGAACTGGAGAATGACATTGGCCAAGACATGATGCTGATCACAGGGAACCTGCACCCTTCTCCCAACACGTCTCCCGTGCCCTCACCTGGCTCTCCTTCTGGGATGGGAATGGGGTCACATTTCCAGCACACCAGGGTGAGTTAGGGATGAGTGGAAAGAAATCATCCCGTAGTTGTAGCAAATTGGCACCTTATAACAAAAGAACTCAATGATGTGCTCTAATTGAATACCTGTTACAAAGGAACACAATGACGTGCCCTCACACCCTACATGTGAGAAGAAGTATGCAACTGTAACTTCACATTATGATTTAATCAGTGCCTTCAGAGAAGGAAACTGGGCTGTCCTGCTGCTGTCTCTGCAAAGGAAAGAAGTAAGATACATGATTTCATCAGACATGGTAGTGTTACTTTAAAAAAAAGGTGGAACTAAAATGCATACCTCCTCAGGTTCAGATTTGATTTTATACTTTGAAGCATTGGGACCACTCTGCAGTCTTTATTGACACTCAGCACTTGGTATTATCAAACGAGAATCAGAATTTGAGTTTTGCCAAGTATAACAGATGCAGAGGAATTTGTCTTGGAGGCACATGAGGAGGGACGTGTTGACAACCTATATTACACCACATTTCACACAGTACTGACAAACTACGGGAACAGCCTGGGCAAAGTGAAGCTGTACACAGCTGCAAGTTATTGGTTAAATATGTTAGCTCCATGTGCTGTGTATGTCATTACCGCATTGACCTGCAGGGAGAGAATACAAATGCATCTGTTGTTCTTTTGACTCAGAGGAAAAAATATCTTATCACCTAATAAAAATAGAAGTTTGTTTGATGCAACCAGTATTTTTCCTCGTAAAATGGGGAAACTGTAGCTGTATGTATAACTTTCCCATGTATCGTACTATTACCAAATATCTTTTGATCTACAAGGATGACATACTATAACCTAGAAATATATGACATAACTTGATATAAAATAATTTAAATTCAAGCACAACTCAAAATACAGGTAACCAAATAATACAAAGTTCTGGTGTGGTAGTCACTGAACTACAGTACATCTGCAGGAGATCCTTCAATGTGACATGCATATGCAAATGAGCTTTTCTAACCAGTTTCAGCAGCACTCTTTTCATGCCTCAGTGCATTACCATGAGCACCACATGTTCACATTTTCTTGTTTAAGGAAGACAAGGATGTATGAATGAATAAAAGATAAAGGCCACAACCCAGGATTTGTTAGGATCACAACAATGGTTGTAATTAATTGCTGGCCTTCTCCTGTGTGTGTGTGTGTGTGTAGAGCCAGGGAGAGCGCTTGTTGTCCAGGGACAATCCGCCAGAGGAGCTGAAGCAGCAGCCGCTGGCTCTGGGTTACTATGTCTCCACTGCACAAGCAAACGGACTTCCTCACTGGTTCTGGGCTTCCTGCCCGCAGGCTGAGAGCCAGTGTCCACTCTTCCTCAAGGTACTCAAAACATAGCGTGTGTGTGTGTGTGTGTGGATGAGAGAGAGAGAGAGAGAGAGAGAGAGAGAGAGACACTGTAAACTCATTTGATTTGGGAACAAAACAGAGATGAGAAGAGATACTGATATATTTATTATATTGAGAATTCACGCAGAAATGCTTTAATTATGTGGTTGAAAGACGGAGATAACTGCTCACTATAGCCGAGCATGTTTCAACATTTGACACTGTGTGATCTTTGTTTCTTCTCGTCAGGCATCTCTCCACCACCACATCTCCATAGCCCAGTCAGATGAGCTGGTGTCAGACAAGACTAAGAGGAACCCTCACCCGTTAGACTCAAAGACCACCTCTGATGTGCTCAGGTAAATACTTACACACATGTTGTCCTTTCTGATTTCTTTATCATCTGCTGTATAGTGCTGCTAGTGAAAATGGATACTGGATTGTGAGTACCAAACAGAAAATTACTGTGTAAGCATAAAAGGTGTTTAAAATCATTTGTGGCTTATTCAAGTAGTTGAGGTATGTATATGTTAAAATATCTTAATAGGTAAATATTTCATTTCCATAAAGTAACATGAATCATCTGATAGTCAGTACTATACATTATTTCAAAATGTTTGTCATGGACAGGTGCACAGTATGTGATTAAATTACTTGTTTCTGAGTAAAAATTAAAAGCTTATTTTTGGTTATCATTGCCTACATTAGAAATAAATGTAATTTAATTTTTTATACATTTTATGCATCATTATACATGATTATCAAAATAAACAAATTCTCGTGTGCCATTACTTACCACAAAATTGTAACCAGCACATGATAAAATGAATAATTAATCAATATCAAGAATGAAAAACATGGTGGAAAAGGTGGATTTAATTGAGGAACTAATGAAGAATATAAGTGATTTGAATATTTGTCCCTGATGAAATTGTATATTTTTCAAACACAGGTTTGTATTGGAGCAGTACAATGCCCTCTCCTGGCTGACGTGTACCCCTGCCACCCAAGACCGCCAGTCCTGCCTGCCCGTCCACCTGGCTGTATTAATCCAAATGTACAATGCCATCCTGAACATGCTTTAGCTGCGTGTGAGACTTCAAGGACAACTTGTAGGAGGCTGACGGTTACCTTCATTTCCTCTGTGCCTACGCTTCCTCCCTTTTGGCACCAGAGAGCACCAGAACTCTTCTGTTGATGTGGGTAGATGTGGATTTTAATGGCCAAATAAAGGACAGGGCAGGTCAGACTCTTCCAGACCTGGGAAGTAATGAATAAGAAGAGTGAAATGCTCCGAACAATAACTTTGGTTGACCGCGACACCGCACAAATCCAGTTTGTACCTCCAAACACTGGCTCGGTGTTAGTTACGGTGCTTTCTGAGGGAGAAATGGATGGATCTATCCAACTATGCCCATTTTACTGACATATCACAACGTTAACTTTCTCCTGATCAAAACAGCATTATGTCCCACATGGGGTACATCTCTTAGTGGCATTTGAAGCATCTATGGATGACAGAAGCTCTGTGTGATTCTACATTCTCACCTGTGAAAAGGGACGTCTGTGCAGGGCCACATAACTCCATATTGTACAACCAGCAAAATGGCATGACGACACAAACCCATGGCTTTGTTACATCAATGATGTGTTAATGATGTTTTTACATTTTTTTTGTACAGAACTGCACTGTTGAGCTTCTCGGGACTTGCAGTTGGTTGAAGAAACTTTTACCTTTACTCTGAAAGGGGCAGATGTCCTCATTTACTCCAAAGAGGGAGCATTTGATAATGGCACTTTTTTCTTCACCTTCCAAAGTGTTGTAGATAAAAACACAATGGAAATTATTTGACCAGTTAAGACAGAAGTGTTGTTTATAATGTAAGACATACATTTGCAAAGAATTGAGACTTATTTTTAATATTTAAAACAAGGAAATGAGAATCTTAAACAAGGCCTTTTTTCCCAATTGACTGTTAATAGTCTTGGGATCTGAAATAAAATTTGTCATTTTAATGCAATTGTAAAGATGCCATATTTATACAAATTATATCATGTCATAGAATTTGATATATATGTATATACATAAATATATATTACCTCTTCTAAGCAGGCACTTAATGGTAAGGGTGATGGACACAACCATCTCTTTAGAAATGGACACAGTATGAACATTTATCAAAGAAAATGCATTTGAGTTGTTCTTTTTTTATTTTCTACAGATACTGAACATTTTAGCTTTTTATTTAAATGTTTAAATTAAACTAATTGATGCAGGAGATACAGTATACTGTATATTTATAATGTGTTCCTCTTCTGCTAAAAAAAACTTGAAATAGGCAATAGAAGACCATGGTATTTGAACATTGCAAGGTAATTAAATATTTAAGAATGATGCTTTATTTCATTGGCTCTCCTAAATGATGTCAAGCGAACCATTAGAAAGGCCTGTCTCTTCAGCTTCACTCAGTCTGCTCTTTGTTAGATTCCTAGCATGTTTGTATATACACTTTTCAGCTGTGTTTTTTGGAATTTCTTAAAGCTGTACATTTCATGCTGGTTGGTTTACTTTCAAGTGATTCATATCAAAGTATTTTTTTGCTGTGAGCTTTTTTGATATATATAGTATACGGCACAGAATTCATTTAATTACAGCCAAGAGGTTAAATTGCCAAGTAAGTGTACACAAATGTACAGACAAGGGCAAGTTTGCAAAAAAGAAAAAAAAATTGTTACATCTCTCATCACTTTGAATATCAAACAGATCCACTTTAGTGGAAGAGATCTGTTACTTTTACACTCTTTTTTAGTAAATTATTAAAACTCTTGAAAATGATTTTGTGCATGATGTCCTCTTTGAATCCAAAAGACTGTAAACCTCAGACTTAACCATATTTTTAATTTCATTTTAGTCATAGTTTATTTGGATGCTTGGGGCCAGCTCTACGCAGGGGTAAGGGGGGCGGCGTCGTCGCGTGTCGTCACCAGTCATGACCTCTGGGAGGAGCACAGAGAGGCGGAGAAACGAAGTCAGAAGACAGATTAAAACCAACATCTGAAGTGTTGCCTCGGTTTGTCAGTACTTTGAGAAAACTTAATTACCGAAGAGGCCTGGATGCTAAAACAAACTTTCGAGCTGCTTTTTTGTCGAACACGAGTGAGGCTGGACGCTGAATACACCCGCGGCGCGAAGGTAAGGCTAAGGAGCGAACTTGCTAGCGGCTAGCGTTAGCCGCGAGCGTTAGCATTAGCCTTCTCTTATTTCCATTTTTAGTCGTTTATATCGCGTGGGTAAGAGTGTGTTTGTATTTCCATGACAGTTGTGGACCCCTTACCTAGATGCGTGAAAACACAAGGAGCTCTTGTTAGTCTGTTTAAATCCCTGTTTTTACTGTTAACGGTCACGTTACCGACATTTTCCTTCTCTTTGTTACCTTGTGTCCCATCCCGTCTCTACCTGGCTGTTTTACCCCTGGGATTAGTGGCGAGCGTTAGCATTAGCCGTATCTTTTTTTATGGAAACTTTCATATAATACAATTGAAAACAGGCACTTCAATTTCAAGAAATTACAATTCAGTCAGTAGTTATAGGAACTGAGCGAGTGGTAACAACACATAAAACTAAAGGCATCTAGATGTGTGGCGGGTAGGACACGGATTTGTGTATGAAGTATTTTGCCAATATGACTGAATTATTATTTCCCAACTCATTTTTTTGTTTTCCATTTGAAAACCAAACTTTATTTTATATTATATATTTTGGATTTGTAGTTCTTTGGAAGTTAACCAGTGTTGAAACATATTTCAAAAAGTCCTCAATCTACATGAGAAAAAAAGCTGTTGTTTCAATATCAGATCCACAGAAAGTACAAATATTCAAATCTAAATTAAATAGTTGGTGTAAAAATTCATTTGACAGATAAATTTAATTCAATATTTGAAAGTGAACTTCCTTTACTTTAGGTGGAACTGGGAAAGAAAAGTGACTGCTTCTTATTTTGTAGATAAAACTGTATATTTTTGGAACATATATTTACTTTTCAGTTGTGAGAGGAAACAGATTGAGGTGAGATTAGTTCTTAATAATTGGTTGTTGCATTTTTGTCTAAGAAGCAGTGTCCATCTATAATCAACGAAGGTTCTTGTTGAATAATCACACAGTATGTTAGGGTAGCTTTGGTTAATATAATCATTGTTAGTGGGATAGCCTTAATTACAGAAGTATATTGCCTCCTAGATGCATTGATTATTCCATATTCCCTAACCCTTATTCCATATTGGGACTGTATGTGGGGTAAAATTATGTTTATATATGAGTTTCCAGTAATCTTGTTGATGGAAAGTGGACAGCTTGAAAGTAGGCAGTCTGGAAATATCAAAGTCACATTTTAACAGAAAATCTATACTGCCAAGTTTGAAGCTTTTGAATAGGAGATCAAACATTTCACCTTTTCTTATAAAGTTTTGTAACCTTTTAAACTTGATGGAACTGTTCATGGGATCGAAGTCAACAGCATTTAGACCCCTTTCTTCATATGGTTTCACAATAGGTATATTCAGTGGATAGGCTGGATAGCGTTCCTGACATAAGTTGTGGAAGGTGATCACTGTTTGGTAGTCAAGTTGTCTGTTTACACCTCCGTTTGCATCTCTTTATAATTACTTTGCAGACATTTTACTGCTTCTTTGTAATGTTGTGCTCCATCTTGGTCAATATAAGTCAGTTTATAGCAGATAATTATGTTGATGTGATCGTTTTGTGGTGGTATTGCACCGTTTAGCATTTTACATCTACTTATCAGTTTCTTTTTGGTTGTTTTACATTGTATTGCGTCCTTGTAGTTTTGTGTCTACTCCAGGTCATTTACCATTTCTTTGTGGCCAGTTTGTGTTTCAGTGTGGCAGTTAAGCATCTCATTGTGATTATTTTGTGACTCAGCTTTTTGCCTCTTATTTGTTTTGAATGTCTTTGTAGCTTTGTGGTAATAATCTATCCATTGCAATCAATTGATCTCCTGTTGTGTATATTATTGATTAGAATTTTTTTGACTTTTTTGAATTTTTTTGTGGTGACTTAAGACCTTAGTGAACTTAGTTTTGTGTTAAATATAGGCTTGAAAACTAGATTTTAACTCCATGCTCCTCCACAAGCCTCAAGAGTAGGTCACAATGTATGAGCTGAAATTACTGTTAAAATTGTCATAAAAAGTAGTAACATAATTTATTCATCAGGTATGATTGTCAAGGTTCTACTGTTTAGTTTTCATTGTTGTATTTTCTACACTGTTCAAACTTTGGAGGTGAACTATTCTTTATTAATGAGGTTATTTGTTTTTTTTAGTGTTGTACCTGTGTTTTCCAAGTTTACTTGTTCAGCTGCTGCAGCCTGGACCGAAACACCAGCTCTCACTTTACAAACCACTAAATCCTGGATAAATCCTTAAGATTTTTCCAGACTATTTAAGTTTGGTATTGAATGCAATAATATCTGATTAATCGTGTCTATAAATTGACAGAAAATAGTACTAGACATAATCATTTTTTTAAAATTCAAAATACCACAAGTTAAAATCCTGCCTTCAAAGCTCTACTGAAGTCAAAGTTTTTATCATGCAGTTCACAGTAATATGCATCATTCCTCCAGTGATAAGTTGACAGACAGTTAATATAGACATTTAAGATTTAAGATAATCATTTTAGTTTATTTTCCCTTATCATATTCGACAGTAAACAGCTCATTTTCTGAGACACTCCTCAAATGTTTGTTAAATGTACTGGCTCAGCTGTAATGTTGAATACTTATCTGTGTTTTCATGGTTAAACTGTTGATGAGGAATAGGTAGTAGTGTATTGATAATTTTTCTTTCTATGTTTCTCTTTAATTCCCTCCAGGTGTCACCACTTTGTCCACAACATTGTCCACAATTGCAGAGACATGGTCCATGACTCACAAAGATGTGCAAAACCAGGACTGAGTCTGCCAGGTTAGTCACAAACTGCTTTACATCAACTGTCCAACACAGAGCAACGACATTAAATTGTATGTCTATCTCGTCTGAACAGTCTGTCACAAAAAGACTTCACTCATTATTAAAGTTTGTTTACATAGTTCATAGATGTACAGTTCAGAGAAAATGAAGAATTTAAACATCAGCTCTGTCTGTCTCTCCTGCGCTCTTTTACTCTTTCTCATGCATTCTCTCTTTCTGTCTCTTTCCCCTCTCTCTGCCTCCTCTTTGCCAAGCAAATATTTGACATTCTTGATTTAAAAAAATATGTATCAGGATAATTGTCAATGTTTTGTCTGTGGACAAATTGACTGTAGCTCTCCTTACCTTCTCACCAAACAGTATCAAACACATCAGAACCTACAAATGCTAAATTTTCCGTCTTGGACTGTTATTGTCAAGGATCAGTCAAAATGGGATTGAAAAATATCTTACCTTTAGCTTGATTGTACATGATCAGAAATTCTTAATTATGTGTATGTGCCAGGCTAGACTACCCCAAACAAAACAATATCAATTCTGCACATTAAATGTTGGACTGAGTTGTTTGTTAGTGTGTTCATTTTAACTGCTGGTCAGAGGGTGATTTTATCTTTACAATGTATAGTCAGTAATTCTACACTTCTTCACTTAAAATATTTCACATAAGCTGCTGTCAGTTTGGTTGTTTTTCATTAAATGAAAACAAAACAGACATTTTTAATGAGGAAGGTTGAAATGTGAAATACTGATTCTGTATGCATCCGCCTGTGGTGGAAGAAGTACTCAGACTTTTTACTGAAGTATACTAAACAAGACAAGTTAAAATCTGAATTCAAAAATTTACTTAATAGTGTTTATTATTGTTGTGCAGTTCACAGTAACATACATAAGTTGATAGACACACAATTAATAATCATTTTACTTTTTCACAAATATTTGTTGTTGGTTCTTCAGGAGGTGATGACAGTCAACTGTTCATTTTCTGAAACAGCCTCTAATGTTTGTTATATGTTGTGGTTCAGCAGAGACGTACTCCACAATCGCAGAGATGTTGTCCACAATCACGGAGTATCGATGAAGTTCTTTGAGACCAGGACTGAGGCCTCCAGGTAATTCACAAACAGCTTTACATCAACTGTCCAACACAGAGCACTGACATTAAATTGTTTATTCAGTATATCAAGAAGTGTAACAATAGAAGTAATCTGCAATAGAAAAATATTATATAAATAATCTGTTAATTTAGAAGTAATGTGTAATAAGAAAAATAATTTGTAATATAAAAGTAATCTGAAACAATACAAAAGTAAATGTAATTGAAAATGGTAGTTAAAATATCATGTTATAACAAAGCATCAAAAACATCATAGTGTGTAAGGCTTAAAAATGTGAAAAAACGTCATAGTATAGTAAGGCGTAAGATACTGTCAAAAATCATCAAAAGAAGTCTTAGCATAATAAAGCATCAAAAAACATAAAAAAAATGCTATAGTATAGTAAGGTGTCAAATAATGTGAACAATGAGTGTACAACTTTTAAAATATATTTTAAAAATGTTTTACAATAGGTCTAAATCATGACATTTTTAAAAAATAAAATGCAACAAAATGGTTTGTATAACATCAGTCTCAAAATAGAGAAATGCAACTCAAAAGTTTAGGAAGACACTTGATGATTGATTTTATTCCAGTCAACATTTAACAAATCACAGCAAAGATGATGACAGATTTGACCCCAAACAAACACTTGTTAGAGCTGGTTAGGGTTAATGTAGATATGAGCACATTTTTCAAAGATGAACATGTCTACTAAGCATCTTTGTGATCATTTAACTGCTCATGATTCAATTATTGGTTAAATTGTTGTATCATGAGCAGTTGAATGTTCTCACAGGTGTTCAATAAAGACATGTTAGTCTTTGGAAAATGTGCCCATGACTACATTACAGATGGTAGAACAAACAACAAAGTATTTTCACTTGAATGACAAGAAACTAACACTGTTTACAGCAGTTAGATGGTGGAAGAGGTCTTTTATCTAATTAAGAGCTTCCTAACCCTTCTGACTTGTTTTCGTTCATCCACTTCAGGTCTTCAGCTGCTGTTGTCTTCTCCTGCAGAGACAAGAACTTGTGTTAATCACAGAAACTCATTAGTAAATCTATTTTTACTTTCTTAAACTGACCTTATTCATTGTTGATAGCTAATTACAGTGATTTAAACTAAACTTTTTACAACTCATTCAGTATCACATATGTTAGTGTGTTTTTGTAATTATTACAGTCACATTATTGACTAGAAATAGTTATGTAACTGTAATTATTACATAGTTATCTCTCAAATTTCACAGAGATAAACATAATAAATGCAGAAGAACAATTTATACTGTACTGCTACTAAAATGTTGTCATTTTACTAAAATTATTTTTACTTAATAACATACACTTTATACTCTGGCCTTTTTAAAAAAATGATTTTTATGCCTTACTATGCTATGACATTCAGCTTAATACAAAATAACTATCTTAAAGCAGCAATCATTATTTTTCACACAGTCAGTGTTTCTGGGTTAAGTAAGATTTTGTTTGTAATTTTATTTTTGTATTTTGCTATTTTATATCCTGCCTTGTTTTTATCATGTCTTTTCATATTTTTGCTGCTGCCAACACTGAATTCACGCAATGTGGCACTAATAAAGAATTACCTTACTCTTATTCAAATAAATACTTCTGAACTTTGAATATTTTGCCATTAATGTATGAAAGTGAATATTTTAGCCACTTGTACCCAGAGGTTAGCATGACAGCTTTTAGCCTTACTACACTGTGACCTTTTTTGATATTTTCTGACACATTACTGTGCCATTTTTTCATGGTTTTTGAGGCCTTACTATACTATGACATTTTTTGATGGTTTTTGACACCTTACTCTATATGACATTTTTTGATGGTTTTTGACCATTTTTCATGCCTTACTATACTTTGACAGTTTTTGACAGATTTTGACACTTTACTAATAATAAGACATTTTTTGACCATTTTTGACACCTTACTATACATGAAATTTTTTGATGGTTTTTGACGGCATACTATACTATGACATTTTTTGGCCATTTTTGACCCCTTACTAATAATATGACAATTTTTGACCGCTTTTGATCATTTTTAACACCATACTATACTATGACATTTTTTGATCATTTTTAACACCATACTATACTATGACATTTTTTGGCCATTTTTGACGCCTTACTATACAATGACAATTTTTGACCGCTTTTGATAATTTTTAACGCCATGCTATACTATGACATTTTTTGATGGGTTTTGACACTTTACTAATAAGACATTTTTTGGCCATTTTTGACCCCTTACTAATAATATGACAATTTTTGACCGCTTTTGATCATTTTTAACACCATACTATACTATGACATTTTTTGGCCATTTTTGACGCTATACTATACTATGACATTTTTTGATGGGTTTTGACATCTTATTATACTATGACATTTTTTGACAGATTTTGACACTTTACTAATAATAAGACATTTTTTGGCCATTTTTGACCCCTTACTAATAATATGACAATTTTTGACCGCTTTTGATCATTTTTAACACCATACTATACTATGACATTTTTTGGCCATTTCTGATGCCATACTATACTATGGCATTTTTTGATCATTTTTAACGCCACACTATACAATGAAATTTTTTGGCCATTTTTGACGCCTTACTATACAATAACAATTTTTGACCGCTTTTGATCATTTTTAACGCCATGCCATACTATGACATTTTTTGGCCATTTTTGACCCCTTACTAATAATATGACAATTTTTGACCGCTTTTGATCATTTTTAACACCATACTATACTATGACATTTTTTGGCCATTTTTGACGCTATACTATACTATGACATTTTTTGATCATTTTTAACACCATACTATACTATGACATTTTTTGGCCATTTCTGATGCCATACTATACTATGAATTTTTTGACCA